>NC_053390.1:575491561-575526358 GCF_905171765.1 Bufo bufo
CATAATTAATTCAGGTGTATGTCATTATAATAACCAAAATGTGCAGGTGTACCTCAGTAGAATGATGAGTTAGATCACAGGAGTGTGCGATGGAATCAGAACACATGGGTCACGGCGTCTCAGACATACCAATGCGCATGTCTCAAGGACCTTCCTGGGGATTCCGATCACATGATCACCCATTCTGTTCATTCGATGTAGTGCGCATGTCGCAGGACCTGTGAGCATGTGATCACAGCATGTGATCACTCCTCCGGTCATGTGTTCAAGTCAATCATCCGGTCATGTGCTTCAATGTGTCACATGATCGGAATAGACGAACTTGAAGATTCAAGTGTTCAGTGGTATTCAGAACACATAGGAAAGCATGATTAAACAGATCTATTTCCAAAAATCATTATAAGGGACATAAATATAGCACCTAAAGTAAGTTATGAATACCCAAAGTATACAGAAATATGTCGTCTTAAAAAACATCATGAGATTATGTAGGCAGGCATAAAAAGTAGCAAAGTACATATGGCAGTGTGGGAACCTGGTACAGGATCGTCGCCGCCCCAGGCGCATCAAATCACATGGACAGTGTCATTCATGAGTCACCCATCAATCAGGGAGAAAAAATAACTGTATACAACTGGAAGTACCATTGTTGTGTACAGGAAAGCTATATGTACTAGGCAGGAGTACCGCCGCTTTCCTTGCTATATAAGGACTTAGTTTATTAGTTGTTAAATAGCCCCCTAGTCTAGACGAGGACTTCAGTGTATGCGACTTATGTGGTTATCACAAAGTCCCAACCTGACTTGTCCCCCCTGCCCGTTGGATACCATCCCTGGAAATCCAACATGGCAGACCCGGGATCATCCTCTAGATTCCGGGGGCACATTGGTATATATCCATAGAACATATCAATCCTCTCCCCGAGACTGATGGCTCAAAAGGCATGTCTATATGTAAATCCGAGCACATGGGTATAGCAACCAAACCATCCCAGGTATTCCAACATCACCTGTGTATAATCACATGCCTGCATACAAATCAAAAAAAGGAAAAAAGTGTCAAGGAAATCAATATATCAGTGCACCTGTACGGAGAACAATCATATGTCATGCAATGCATAAGACATGACCTTATAACCTACTGTGCACAGAAACATGATCTCACCAATCTTGTTAAAAAGACATCTTTTTCTAAAGAAAAAGCAAATAGAATTGTATAGAGCACTAAAATAAAAGGTGTATATATATATATAGGTCCCATCATGATCCAGTGGATGAATCTTCCAGCGCTCACCCTTTATTGTGGGTACACACAATATTCACCATAATCCTGAGGGTAATAAAAACAATGTATAAGAACACCTTGTTGTATAAACAAGGGGCACAACCACTTAAAACTCACCATAGGGGCAGGCGAGCAGAATCATGAGCACAATCACCTAGGACAATAACCAGGGCCTATAATCAACATTTAATCCCTGTGGTCTTAAAGTATTAAGTTTAGCAATCCATCGCATCTCACATTTTTTGAGAAGGGCAAGTCTGTTCCCACCCCTCCGTGGTGTAGGGATATGGTCAACCAGCATACATTTAAGGTCCAGCTCCTTATGGTCCATGTCAGTAAAATGCTTCGGGACTGGAAGATCCATCCGTTTTTTACGGATGGTGTATCGATGTTGATTGATTCTACTTTTAAAATCCAGTGAAGTTTCCCCAATGTATAATAACTGACATGGACACCAAAGGATATATATAACAAAAGAGGATTCACATATTCAAAAAGTGCTTGATGTAATACTTCTTCTGCGTACGTGGATGCAGAAAAAAACTGCCTTTTTGCATGTATCGACAATTAATACAATTTAAGCATGGAAAGCTACCCAATTTGGGACTACGCAGAAAGGTTTGGCCCAACTCCTTTTGTGTACCTATGTCAGAAAGAATCAATCTGTCTTTAAGGTTCCTAGTTCTTTTGTATGACATGAGGGGAGGGAGATGAAATTCCTCAATCCCCTCATGACCACTTTTCAAAACTGGCTAGTGTTTCAGGATGATTTGCCGAATGTGTGTACTATCTTCTGTGTACGTAGTTACCAGAGGAATTCTCTTGCTTTGTTTGTCACCATTTTTATTTTTCTTAGTAAGAAGCTCCGTACGTGTTTTGTATTGTATAGAGTTAAGATGTTGTTTAAGTAAAGTTACAGGATAGTCCCTATCTATGAAGGACTGTGTCATACATTTGAGAGTGTCAGATAATTCATTATTATTGCTGACTATACGTTTGGCGCGGTAAAACTGACTCAAGGGAAGGGATTTGACCATGGCCCTGCGATGTGCACTGTTGTACCTCAATAACGTGTTGCGATCGGTGGGCTTAGAGTATAAGCCCGTCGATAGCACACGATCATGTAAGGTCACAACAGTGTCCAAAAAATGTAATTGTTCACATGAGTGTTCCAACGTAAATTTGATATCAGAATCAATAGTATTCAAAAATTGAAAAAACTCCATAAGAGCCTCCTCTGAACCTGTCCAAATCAAAAAAATGTCATCTATGTATCGCCACCACTTCAGAACATGTCGGAAGTGGGGCGATACATAGATGTGTGTCTCCTCGAGGAAGGAGACCGCCATGTTGGCATAAGTGGGGGCCACATTGGACCCCATGGCGGTCCCCTTCCTCTGGAGATAAAAATGATCCCCAAATAAAAAATAGTTGCAAGTCAGCACCAAATGTAGGAGTTGTATTAAAAAGTCTTGGCATTCGGTTGAAAAAGTGGACTGAGATAAAGCCTTGGTAACTACCTCAATCCCAAAGGTGTGCCTGATTGAGGTGTATAGGCTAGTGATATCTAGCGATGCTAGAATCACATCAGATGTCAAAGAAACCTCAGCCAACTTATTCAAAAAGTCTGAAGTGTCTTGGATATAGGACTGGGCTGACAGTGGATATTGTCTCAATATTCTATCCAAAAAGATAGAAATATTGGACAGCAGGGAACCGCGACCAGACACGACTGGTCTACCCGGAGGGGTTTTGAGACATTTATGTATCTTGGGCAATAGGTATAAGAGGGGTGTGATGGGATGTGAGACAGAAAGGAAGGTTCTGAGCTTATCATCAATGATGCCCGCAGTGCTGGCTTCCTGTAGTAAGCTCTGAATCCTCCTTTTAATGTCCCATTTGGGATCAGTGTGTATGTTGGATTTGATACGGGTATTGCCTGCACTGTAACACTGTATGTAATTTCATGAAATGCTATTTTGTAATGATAACACTGCTGTTGTCATGATTTTTTTAACATATTACTGTAAATGATTGTATTTTACTCATTGATTGTTTGATTATGTCAATGTGTTTAAATATGTACTATGCACTGCCCACTATGTCACTGCTTGAGAAAAATCCCATTGAGAGGATTGAAACGTCGCATGCTTGGTGATTAAAGCTTCTTTCACTTGTTCACTACCTGGAAGTGCTGCGGATTTCATTTATTTTATATTATTTGGAGGTGGATCGCCGACTCAGCCGCTGGCACTCCGTCTGTACCTTTCAGACAGTGGTGCTGCCCACATTCCTTGATATATTGTCATATAGTTATTTCCAACAGGTATTGGAGGTGACAGCAAAGAAGCCGAAACTGAAATCGTTTGATGGCTCTTTGATAAGTGTCGGCGGAGACGCTTTGCAGGTAAAAGGTAAATCATGGTTAAAATTCTAAATTGGCAAGAAGATAATTAGACATCCCACACTGATTGTGGACCTTCCCTATGATTGGCTGATCATAGGAATCGACCTCCTGAGAAGATTGAGTTCCATAGTAGACTTCATCAATGAAGCCGTCTGGACTCAGGTGAAGGCACCCATTGCCTATGAGTACTCTTGCAATGCACAATCCCAACATAATTGTCATGTGATTGAGGAAAGGTTTAACTCTGTTGAAGTGCATTTTAGGAACAATCAAACACCGGATGTCACGATCCTGAAAAATGGTGAGCCCGAGGAAGCCGTCAACGGTGCCGCACATACCATAACCATCCAGAAGGACAGAATTGAAAAGGTAACCCTGGATGGGGATGCATTAACTATTTCTCTTATAGGGAGAAGTTACGAAGTCGCGGACCTGACCAGGCATACTCAATCTATGGTACGGATTGAGAAGGTTAATGATAACTTATTGATTCCCGTACAGGTGAACAATATGGCCCGGGTGAAATACGCCAAGTTGGATCTGAAATCCGAAGCCAGTTACATAAGCCTGAGTCTCTTGAAACAGATTGCTAATTCTAAAATGATTAAAGTTTCCTCTCCACAGGACCAATGGGTTCATGATCTGGATGGAGATTCACAGAGTCATAATGTGATTGCAAGATGTCTTTTGTCTATTTCCATAGGAGATAAAACCACAGAACATTTATTCATTGTGTTGAATGAACCACGGTACCAGATGTACATAGGTAATGACCTTCTACACCGATTTGCCGTGCAGATTGATCTGGTCAACAATACTCTATGGTCCAGATTACCTGGGAACCCGGAGGGATTCCAGAATGAAGAGCAAGCCTTGAGATGGGGACAACAGATGCCCTATGCCGTGAGTATTATGGTTGCAGATGAGGTTAAAATCCCTGAAGGATGTAAACCATTTCTTCTTCCCATTCAAATAAAGAAGGGACAAAGACTGAAGAATGCAGATGCTTTGATCTGTTTGTCCAACCGGATGCAGCAACTCGGCCTGAAGGTAAAGCCGACTCCTATGGTAAACATTCATCAGGATCCATTGCATATGGTAATTCATAACATGGCTCCCCATAGTATATCTCTACAAAAAGACACTATAATTGGTCTAGCTATGGATTCGGAGTATTACACTTTTGGTTTCCAAAATGATGTCATTGGACTTATTCCTGATGAATACCTGACAGAAGAGCAGGTAGTGGAACAACATTTTTCCTCAACACCTGAGGGGTTATTTAATATCCACTCTGTTTATCTTTTCAGCTCTGAAGAAGGTACATGCCACATTAAAGAATCATCATTGATTTTCAACCATGAGATCAATGAGAAGGAGTACGAGTCATGCCAAACAGGAAAGGATAAGGTACGCAGTACTCAAAACGATTTAACTAGTGATCTTGAAGAAGCTTACGAGTTAAGTCAACCTGAAATATTTCCAAAATTTCAGGAACGGGTGGAAGAGCAAATCTCTGTGGCTGACGCATGTTCCGAGGAGTCGGAGCGTCAACAGCTAAAGGGGCTCTTCGCCGAATTCCAGGACATGTTTGCTAAGGATTCTTACAACTGTGGGGAAATTGACCTACACGTTGCAAGAATCCAAAAGGATCCCAATGCACCCCTTGTATATGTTAAACAATATCGACTTCCGCTGGCGGCATATGAGTCGCTATCGGAAATCGTCAAAAAACTTGGAGAAGCGGGGGATCATCCGTCCAGTGCACAGCTCGTTCAACCATCCTGTGCTTAAGATTCTCAAACCCAATGGTCAATTCCATCTCTGTTCGGACCTAAGGCAGTTAAACAAACGTGTATACATGTCCGGATGGCCCGTGCCGTATATTGACCAGAGTGTGGCGCAAATACAGAAATCCAAAATTTTCACTGCTCTGGATTGTGCGCAAGGATATTGGACAATTAAAGTGGACAAGAGGGATCAGTACAAACTGGCCTTTACGTTTGGAAAGCAACAATATGCATGGACCCGATTACCTTTCGGGTGCATAAATGCGGGTCATGAGTTTGCTGTGTTCATGCATAAGGCAATGCCTGATGCCACTGAACGAGGTACCTTATCCTATGTGGATGACATCCTAATCAAAAGCACAACTTTTGAGGAGCATATTGCGGAACTGAGGCATGTACTAACCCAACTGAGAAACGCTGGTGTAAAACTTTCTTTACAGAAGGCTCAATGGTGTTGTACCAAAGTAAATTTTTTAGGTCATGAAATCACTGCAGATGGAATTAACCCACAGAAGAAGAAGGTGGAAGCAGTGATCAACACAAAGTCACCTACAAATACCAAGGAGTTGAGATCCTTCCTGGGCATGATGAACTATTCATGTAAGTTCATAGATAACTATGCCGAGATTACAAAACCTCTTTTGCAGTTGCTGAAGAAAGGAGTAAAATGGGAATGGAGTGAGCGTCATGAGCAAGCTGTGAATGAGCTCAAAACCAGACTTATCCAGGCCCCATGCCTTGCCTATCCAGAAGGTGGAAAACCCTTTTACATTGAAACAGGCTTCACCGACAAAAGCGTGAGTGCAGTCCTTTTCCAAAAACAGGACAACCTAAACAAGATCATCGCCCATGCCAGCAAGTCCTTGTCACCGGTTGAGGTAAAGTTCAATGACTGTGAAAAAGCATTACTGTCAACTGTGTGGGCTTTGCAATATTTCAGGAGTTTTATCCAGGGCGAAAAGATCATTGTGGAAACTGCACACCAACCCCTGCAATATTTGCAGAGTGATAGAATCAAGGATGGGAATTTATCAAACAGCAGGATAACCGCCTGGACGATGTCCTTAATGGGATGGCCATTGGAAATCAGGTACAAACAAAATAATAAGAATCCAGTTGCTCAAGGATTAGCCGAACTGCATGATTGTTCCAATTCAGGACATAAAGGTGAATCGCCACAAAATGATTTCCTGGAAGAACAATATTCATCTCCATACAAGTCTTATGAAGAAGAATACTGCAAATCCTTACCAAGTGCATATGTTGATGGCTGTTCTTTCCATACCGATGTAGAAACTGAACGCAAATTGGTTGCAGGTATCGGAATCGTATGGAATAACACATTCCCAGACATGTCCGTCGGATATAAAATTGGTTCCAAAAGTAGCCAGTTCGCGGAGCTCACCGCTGTGTATTAAGCTGTACAAATGGCTATTGATTCTGGTCTTAAAGAGTTTGTTATAATCACAGATTCTAATTATGTTCGCAGTAGCTTCGTGGAGTACTATCCGGATGGAAAAGGTCTAATATGGCAAGAAGTAACAATAAGCCTGTCAAGCATGGTAAAATGTTTTGTAAGATCGACGACATGGCTACCACCCATGGTCTCACCATTTACTGGAAAAAGGTAAGAGGTCACTCAAAATCTCCAGGTATAGATAAAGAGGGGAATGATTTGGCAGATTCCCTCGCTAAACAAGCAGCCATTAATGGAGAAGTCTTGAACGTTGATGACCTCATGGGAACTAGCCAAGTGGATGCAATGACAAGAAGACAAGCCCAAAAGGAAACCGAAGCCAATGTGGCACAATGGAGCCAAGATTCCCATAGTGAGGATCTCATCGCGAGTCAAAAGGGGGATCCAGTCATTGGTATGTTTTACAAACACATTGAAGATCCGCAGAATTGTCCCGTAACTATGGAAGACTGTGCAGGCAAAGAAGAGTTACGAATTTTGATGAAGGGTAAGTCCCAATTCTCGTTACAGGATTGATTGTTGGTAATAACCTCGAAGAATGGTATCTCACAATGGGTGTTAACCACAGCATACCGAGGTTTGATGTTACAACACGCCCATGACGCCCCAACGGCTGGTCATCGAGGTGAGAAGTTAACGTATGAATTACTACGGGAATACGCTTATTGGCCTCATATGTTGCGAGACGTTCGCACTTATTGTCAAGGATGTTTAATATGCCCTCAATTCCAGCCGCAAGCACCCACTCATCGGGCACCGCTGATGAAAAGGGGGATGTCCATGCCATGGTCAGACATCCAGATTGACTTTATTGGACCAGTAACAACTTCATCAAAAGGCAACAGATATATGTTAACCGTGACTTGTCTATTCACAAAATGGGTAGAATGTTTGTCAACATTCTAAAGAAATTTGTCACTGAATCCAGTAAGGACTGGGATGTAAAGTTGCCTCTGGTTCTCATGGCCATCAGTGCCACTCCAAGCGCAGCAACCAAACTTTCTCCCTTCGAAATGATCACAGGAAGGAAGATGGTGTTACCCCAGCATTTACTCTACCGGACAACAGACCAAAATTTGATAAATGCTTCAACAGCCCATCAATACATAGAGAATCTACGTAAGCACCTTCAGCATGCTTTTGCATTTGCCCAGAAGAATCTGGAGAAAGCAGCCGTAAGCGCCAAAACCTACTATGATCGGAAGACTACTCAAAAGGATTACCAAATTTCCGATTAGGTTTATCTCTATAACTTCGCCCGGGATCAGGTGAAGGAAAAGAAGTTCCTGCCTTCCTGGAAGGGACCCTATGTCGTCATTGACAAATTGTCACCTGTGGTCTACAAGATCAAAATTCCTAAGGGGCATGAATTTATAGAGAAATGGGTGCATATTAATCAATTATGTGTTTGTCATCCTAGGTCACAACTTCGCCAAATGGAAGGATTGCCGGATGATGAAGAGTAAAGAGATATCAAGGTTCCAGCCGCCATAATCTTTGCCGTAGTGGGCACTGTCATTGCCACCGGTGTATCAGCTGTTAATTCCATCTCTAATTAAGACATTGGAACTTGAGATTGGTTCACTGAAAAGGAACCTAATGAGTATTCATGCAGAGATGGAGAATCAGAAAAAAAAACATTTATCGGACTTATATTCCGTTGTAGAGGATACATCGTCATCACCGAGTTACACTCAAAATTTAGTGGTAGGTTGTGGTGGCTCACTAGCAAGTAGTTAAGGTATGGTGCTGCAAGCTCATATAGAGGGAATCACCCACCCTCTCTTAAAGGCAAATGTAGTAATAGGAAAATGAGCGAGCACTCATACACTTGGCAACCAGATTGACATGTGCAGAAAATATTTATTAAATCCCCATAAAATACAAGTAATAAAATTTATAAGAACAATGTAGCAATAATATACAACATTACAGTCACATATATTGTGGTAGATATGATCGACACTATATTTATATGACTCAATAGTGTCGATAAATTCAATAGTATATATCTCACCAAAAAACTTCAAGTATATGCTGTTATTTGGGAAGAGGGGGTATTATCTTCTAGCGCTCTATCCCAATTTGGGAAACTGAATGTCACTGAAAATGCTGTAGGTGTATTCACTGGGAGTGAAATATGTTCATAAAGTGTCCACAGGAATCCTGATAATGTGAAAAGTCTCTTATAGCATATCCTTTTAAGCTCGATATGAGCTTTGGATTGAAGAAAACTTTAAATCGATGTTTGGCTTACCGTCTAGCGTCTGCTGTCTCCCTATTGCTTCAATGGAGCTTTAAATATTTGCCGGCTTATTCAGTCGCTCCATACAGCAAGCTGGTTTAAATTTTGCGGGAGTTCCAAAGATCGCAGGAGTTACCACTCTGTTCCGCAATTTCCTTTGGTGCAGCTTTCAACGATAAGAATAGTTCATCCTTTACTGTAGAGATTTTCTTCTGTATGGCCATACAGTATTATCGGAGGCTTTTCAATGCAGGTACATCACTTGTTTCACCATACGCGTTACGGGTAGATTCACTCTCCCTTCCTCCACTGAGGAAGGGAGAGTGAATCTACCCGTAACGCGTATGGTGAAACAAGTGATGTACCGGAAGGGAGAGTGAATCTACCCGTAACGCGTATGGTGAAACAAGTGATGTACCTGCATTGAAAAGCCTCCGATAATACTGTATGGCCATACAGAAGAAAATCTCTACAGTAAAGGATTAACTATCCTTATCGTTGAAAGCTGCACCAAAGGAAATTGCGGAACAGAGTGGTAACTCCTGCGATCTTTGGAACTCCCGCGAAATTTAAACCAGCTTGCTGTATGGAGCGACCGAATAAGCCGGCAAATATTTAAAGCTCCATTGAAGCAATAGGGAGACAGCAGACGCTAGACGGTAAGCCAAACATCGATTTAAAGTTTTCTTCAATCCAAAGCTCATATCGAGCTTAAAAGGATATGCTATAAGAGACTTTTCACATTATCAGGATTCCTGTGGACACTTTATGAACATATTTCACTCCCAGTTAATACACCTACAGCATTTTCAGTGACATTCAGTTTCCCAAATTGGGATAGAGCACTAGAAGATAATACCCCCTCTTCCCAAATAACAGCATATACTTGAAGTTTTTTGGTGAGATATATACTATTGAATTTATCGACACTATTGAGTCATATGAATATAGTGTCGATCATATCTACCACAATATATGTGACTGTAATGTTGTATATTATTGCTACATTGTTCTTATAAATTTTATTACTTGTATTTTATGGGGATTTAATAAATATTTTCTGCACATGTCAATCTGGTTGCCAAGTGTATGAGTGCTCGCTCATTTTCCTATTACACTCAAAATTATTGCTCATTCAATAAATCTTCATGAGAGTCACGAACAGTTTAAACAAGAACTAATGTCTCTGAAGAATCCGAATGAAAAGCCCTTTGTGACATTCCAATGTAGTCCAACTTCTCTATTGGATTACATTGTAATGAAGGGGGATTTGTTGTGCTTTTTCATAAGTGTAAACCGTTATATCTACTTATTTTAGTTATAATGGGTATTCATTGCCTTTAAGAGCAATGTTGATTTATATTCACTGTTTTGTATGGATTTTCATGTAGGCCAAAGTAAGTCCATGAGAAGATTACTGTGCTGTTCAAAAGCTAGTGTTATTGTAACAATATATTATACATCTAGAAAGTTAGAAGATACACCGCACCTGCAGATTCTGAGGCTTTATTGTTTTTCCTATCTGAACATGAATTCCACAGTGTGAGAATTGTCTAGATGTTCCTCAAAGTATACATTCATGTATCAAAGTTTGTCCCTCGGCCCTGAGACAAGGCCTCTAGACGTCAGAGGTGTAGATGTGAAAATATCAGGCATGTATGAGTTAACCCTTAACCCCTTAAGGACTCAGCCCTATTTCACCTTAAGGACTTTGCCATTTTTTGCAAATCTGACCAGTGTCACTTTAAGTGCTGATAACTTTAAAACGCTTTGACTTATCCAGGCCGTTCTGAGATTGTTTTTTCGTCACATATTGTACTTCATGACACTGCTAAAATTGGGTCAAAAAAGTTAATTTTTTTGCATAAAAAAATACCATATTTACCAAAAATTTTGAAAAATTTTCACATTTCAAAGTTTCAGTTTCTCTACTTCTGTAATACATAGTAATACCCCCAAAAATTTTGATGACTTTACATTCCCCATATGTCTACTTCATGTTTGTAGCATTTTGGGATTGATATTTTATTTTTTGGGGATGTTACAAGGCTTAGAAGTTTAGAAGCAAATCTTGAAATTTTTCAGAAATTTACAAAAACCAAATTTTTAGGGACCACTACAGGTCTGAAGTCACTTTGCGAGGCTTACATAATAGAAACCGCCCAAAAATGACCCCATTCTATAAACTACACCCCTCAAGGTATTCAAAACTGATTTTACAAGCTTCGTTAACCCTTTAGGTATTGCACAAGAGTTATTGGCAAATGGGGATGAAATTTGAGAATTTCATTTTTTTGCCTAATTTTCCATTTTAACCCATTTTTTCCACTAACAAAGCAAGGGTTAACAGCTAAACAAGACTGTATCTTTATTGCCCTGACTCTGCCGTTTACAGAAACACCCCATATGTGGCCGTAAACTACTGTACGGGCACACAGTAGGGCGTAGAGTGAAAGGTGTGCCGTTTGGTTTTTGGAGGGCTGATTTTGCTGGACTGTTTTTTTGACACCATGTCCCATTTGAAGCCCCCTGATGCACCCCTAGAGTAGAAACTCCATAAAAGTGACCCCATCTAAGAAACTACACCCCTCAAGGTATTCAAAACTGATTTTACAAACTTTTTTAACCCTTTAGGTGTTGCACAAGAGTTATTGGCAAATGGGGATGAAATTTGAGAATTTAATTTTTTTGCCTAATTTTCCATTTTAACCCATTTTTTCCACTAACAAAGCAAGGGTTAACAGCCAAACAAGACTGTATCTTTATTGCCCTGACTCTGCCGTTTACAGAAACACCCCATATGTGGCCGTAAACTACTGTACGGCCACACAGCGGGGCGTAGAGGGAAAGGTGCGCCGTATGGTTTTTGGAAGCCAGATTTTGCTGGACTGTTTTTTTGACACTATGTCCCATTTGAAGCCCCCCTGATGCACCCCTAGAGTAGAAACTCCATAAAAGTGACCCCATCTAAGAAACTACACCCCTCAAGGTATTCAAAACTGATTTTACAAACTTTGTTAACCCTTTAGGTGTTGCACAAGATTTAATGGAAAATAGAGATACAATTTCAAAATTTCACTTTTTTGGCAGATTTTCCATTTTAATATTTTTTTTCCAGTTACAAAGCAAGGGTTAACAGCCAAACAAAACTCATTATTTATGGCCCTGATTCTGTAGTTTACAGAAACACCCCATATGTGTTCGTAAACCGCTGTACGGGCACACAGCAGGGCGCAGAAGGAAAGGAATGCCATACGGTTTTTGGAAGGCAGATTTTGCTGGACTGGTTTTTTTGACACCATGTCCCATTTGAAGCCCCCCTGATGCACCCCTAGAGTAGAAACTCCAAAAAAGTGACCCCATTTTAGAAAGTACGGAATAAGGTGGCAGCTTTGTTGGTACTAGTTTAGGGTACATATGATTTTTGGTTGCTCTATATTACACTTTTTGTGCGGCAAGGTAACAAGAAATAGCTTTTTTGGCACGTTTTTTTTTTTTTTTATTATCAACATTCATCTGACAGGTTAGATAATGTGGTAATTTTATAGAGCAGGTTGTCGCGGACGCGGCGATACCTATTATGTATACAATTCTTTTTATTTATGTAAGTTTTATACAATAACTTCATTTTTAAAACCAAAAAAAGTTTTAGTGTCTCTATAGTCTAAGAGCCATAGTTTTTTCAGTTTTTGGGCGATTATCTTGAGTAGGGTCTCATTTTTTGCGGGATGAGATGACGGTTTGATTGGCACTATTTTTGGGTGCATATGACTTTTTGATCGCTTGTTATTACACTTTTTGTGACGTAAGATGACAAAAAATTGCTTTTTTTACACCGTTTTTATTTTTTATTTTTTACGGTGGTCACCTGAGGGGTTAGATCATGTGATATTTTTATAGAGCCGGTCGATACGGACGCGGCGATACCTAATATGTATACTTTATTTTTATTTATGTAAGTTTTACACAATGATTTCATTTTTGAAACAAAAAAATTCATGTTTTAGTGTTTCTTTAGTCTAAGAGCCATAGTTTTTTCAGTTTTTGGGCGATTATCTTGGGTAGGGTATAGATTTTTGCGGGATGAGATGACGGTTTGATTGGTACTATTTTGGCGTACATGTGACTTTTTTGATCACTTTTATTACCTTTTTTGGGAAGTAAGGTGGGCAAAATTTCAATTTTCTCATAGTTTTTATTTTTTTATTTTTATGGTGTTCACCGTGTGGGGAAAGTAACATGACCGTTTTATAGATCAGGTCGTTACGGACGCGGCGATACCTAATATGTGTAGTGTATTTTATTTTTTTAATTTTTATTCAGTGATGAATGTTTTTTTTTATCTTAACTTTTTTCACTTTTCTTTACTTTTTTTTTGACCCAGACCCACTTGGTTCTGGAAGATCCAGTGGGTCTGATATCTGTATAATACAGTACAGTACAATTTATATTGTTCTGTACTGTATTTTACTTACACTGAACAGATCTATGCTTTTAGCACAGATCTGTTCAGCACCATGGACAGCAGGACGCCTGAGAAGGCGTCCTGTTGCCATGGGAACCTTCCCCGTCTGCCACAACTTCGCAGACGGGGAAGGGTAAGCACAGGGCTGAGGGGGGCTCTCTGGGGGCTCTCTCCCAGAGGCACAGCAGCCCCCCGATGGAGAGGGAGGGAGCTCCCTGACCGATGACAGTTAACTTTTTCCATACAGCGGTCCGTACACATTCCCCAACTTCTCCTGAATACGGAGATACCACATGTGTGAAACTTTTTTGCAGCCTAGGTGGGCAAAGGGGCCCACATTCCAAAGAGCACCTTTCGGATTTCACTGGCCATTTTTTACAGAATTTGATTTCAAACTTCTTACCACACATTTGGGCCCCTAGAATGCCAGGGCAGTTTAACTACCCCACAAGTGACCCCATTTTGGAAAGAAGACACCCCAAGGTATTCGCTGATGGGCATAGTGAGTTCATGGAAGTTTTTATTTTTTGTCACAAGTTAGTGGAATATGAGACTTTGTAAGAAAAAAAAAAAAAAAAATCTGCATTTTCCACTAACTTGTGACAAAAAATAAAAAATTCTAGGAACTCGCCATGCCCCTCACGGAATACCTTGGGGTGTCTTCTTTCTAAAATGGGGTCACTTGTGGGGTAGTTATACTGCCCTGGCATTCTAGGGGCCCAAATGTGTGGTAAGGAGTTTGAAATCAAATTCTGTAAAAAATGGCCAGTGAAATCCGAAAGGTGCTCTTTGGAATGTGGGCCCCTTTGCCCACCTAGACTGCAAAAAAGTGTCACACATCTGGTATCTCCGTATTCAGGAGAAGTTGGGGAATGTGTTTTGGGGTGTCATTTTACATATACCCATGCTGGGTGAGATAAATATCTTGGTCAAATGCAAACTTTGTATAAAAAAATGGGAAAAGTTGTCTTTTGCCAAGATATTTCTCTCACCCAGCATGGGTATATGTAAAATGACACCCCAAAACACATTCCCCAACTTCTCCTGAGTACGGAGATACCAGATGTGTGACACTTTTTTGCAGCCTAGGTGGGCAAAGGGGCCCATATTCCAAAGAGCACCTTTCGGATTTCACCGGTCATTTTTTACACATTTTGATTTCAAACTTCTTACCACACATTTGGGCTCCTAGAATGCCAGGCAGTATAACTACCCCACAAGTGACCCCATTTTGGAAAGAAGACACCCCAAGGTATTTCGTGATGGGTATAGTGAGTTCATGGAAGTTTTTATTTTTTGTCACAAGTTAGTGGAATCTGAGAGTTTGTAAGGAAAAAAAAAAAAAACAAATTATCATTTTCCGCTAACTTGTGACAAAAAATATAAAATTCTAGGAACTCGCCATTCCCCTCACGAAATACCTTGGGGTGTCTTCTTTCCAAAATGGGGTCACTTGTGGGGTAGTTATACTGCCCTGGCATTTTCCAGGGGCCCTAATGTGTGGTAAGTAGGTAAATGACCTGTGAAATCCTAAAGGTGCTCTTTGGAATGTGGGCCCCTTTGCCCACCTAGGCTGCAAAAAAGTGGCACACATGTGGTATCGCCGTATTCAGGAGAAGTTGGGGAATGTGTTTTGGGGTGTCTTTTTACATATACTCATGCTGGGTGAGAGAAATATCTCGGCAAAAGACAACTTTTCCCATTTTTTTATACAAAGTTGGCATTTGACCAAGATGTTTATCTCACCCAGCATGGGTATATGTAAAATGACACCCCAAAATACATTGCCCAACTTCTCCTGAGTACGGCGATACCACATGTGTGACACTTTTTTGCAGCCTAGATGCGCAAAGGGGCCCACATTCATTTTATGAGGGCATTTTTAGACATTTGGATCCCAGACTTCTTCTCACGCTTTAGGGCCCCTAGAATGCCAGGGCAGTATAAATACCCCACATGTGACCCCATTTTGGAAAGAAGACACCCCAAGGTATTCAATGAGGGGCATGGCGAGTTCATAGAAATTTTTTTTTTTTGGCACAAGTTAGCAGAAATAGATTTTTTTTTTTTCTCACAAAGTCTCCCTTTCCGCTAACTTGGGACAAAAATTTCAATCTTTCATGGACTCAATATGCCCCTCACGGAATACCTTGGGGTGTCTTCTTTCCGAAATGGGGTCACATGTGGGGTATTTATACTGCTCTGGCATTCTAGGGGCCCTAAAGCGTGAGTAGAAGTCTGGAATATAAATGTCTAAAAAATTTTACGCATTTGGATTCCGTGAGGGGTATGGTGAGTTCATGTGAGATTTTATTTTTTGACACAAGTTAGTGGAATATGAGACTTTGTAATAAAAAAATATATAATTTCCGCTAACTTGGGCCAAAAAAATTTCTGAATGGAGCCTTACAGGGGGGTGATCAATGACAGGGGGGTGATCAATGACAGGGGGGTGATCAGAGTCTATATGGGGTGATCACCACAGTCATTGATCACGCCCCTGTAAGGCTCCATTCAGACGTCCGTATGCGTTTTGCGGATCCGATCCATCTATCAGTGGATCCGTAAAAATCATGTGGACGTCTGAATGGAGCTTTACAGGGGTGTGATCAATGACAGGGGGGTAATCAATGACAGGGGGGTGATCAGGGAGTCTATATGGGGTTATCACCACAGTCATTGATCACGCCCCTGTAAGGCTCCATTCAGACGTCCGTATGCGTTTTGCGGATCCGATCCATCTATCAGTGGATCCGTAAAAATCATGCGGACGTCTGAATGGAGCTTTACAGGGGTGTGATCAATGACAGGGGGGTGATCAGGGAGTCTATATGGGGTGATCACCACAGTCATTGATCACGCCCCTGTAAGGCTCCATTCAGACGTCCGTATGCGTTTTGCGGATCCGATCCATCTATCAGTGGATCCGTAAAAATCATGCGGATGTCTGAATGGAGCTTTACAGGGGTGTGATCAATGACAGGGGGGTGATCAGGGAGTCTATATGGGGTGATCACCACAGTCATTGATCACGCCCCTGTAAGGCTCCATTCTGACGTCCGTATGCGTTTTGCGGATCCGATCCATCAATCAGTGGATCCGTAAAAATCATGCGGACGTCTGAATGGAGCTTTACATGGGTGTGATCAATGACAGGGGGGTAATCAATGACAAGGGGGTGATCAGGGAGTCTATATGGGGTGATCACCACAGTCATTGATCACGCCCCTCTAAGGCTCCATTCAGACGTCCGTATGCGTTTTGCGGATCCGATCCATCTATCAGTGGATCCGTAAAAATCATGTGGACATCTGAATGGAGCTTTACAGGGGTGTGATCAATGACAGGGGGGTAATCAATGACAGGGGGGTGATCAGGGAGTCTATATGGGGTGATCACCACAGTCATTGATCACGCCCCTGTAAGGCTCCTCTCAGACGTCCGTATGCGTTTTGCGGATCCGATCCATCTATCAGTGGATCCGTAAAAATCATGCGGACGTCTGAATGGAGCTTTACAGGGGTGTGATCAATGACAGGGGGGTAATCAATGACAGGGGGGTGATCAGGGAGTCTATATGGGGTGATCACCACAGTCATTGATCACGCCCCTGTAAGGCTCCATTCAGACGTCCGTATGCGTTTTGCGGATCCGATTGATCTATCAGTGGATCCGTAAAAATCATGCGGACGTCTGAATGGAGCTTTACAGGGGTGTGATCAATGACAGGGGGGTAATCAATGACAGGGGGGTGATCAGGGAGTCTATATGGGGTGATCACCACAGTCATTGATCACGCCCCTGTAAGGCTCCATTCAGACGTCCGTATGCGTTTTGCGGATCTGATCCATCTATCAGTGGATCCGTAAAAATCATGCGGACGTCTGAATGGAGCTTTACAGGGGTGTGATCAATGACAGGGGGGTAATCAATGACAGGGGGGTGATCAGGGAGTCTATATGGGGTGATCACCACAGTCATTGATCACGCCCCTGTAAGGCTCCATTCAGACGTCTGTATGCGTTTTGCGGATCCGATCCATCTATCAGTGGATCCGTAAAAATCATGCGGACGTCTAAATGGAGCTTTACAGGGGGGTGATCAATGACAGGGGGGTAATCAATGACAGGGGGTGATCAGGGAGTCTATATGGGGTGATCACCACAGTCATTGATCACGCCCCTGTAAGGCTCCATTCAGACGTCCGTATGCGTTTTGCGGATCTGATCCATCTATCAGTGGATCCGTAAAAATCATGCGGACGTCTGAATGGAGCTTTACAGGGGTGTGATCAATGACAGGGGGGTAATCAATGACAGGGGGATGATCAGGGAGTCTATATGGGGTGATCACCACAGTCATTGATCACGCCCCTGTAAGGCTCCATTCAGACGTCCGTATGCGTTTTGCGGATCCGATCCATCTATCAGTGGATCCGTAAAAATCATGCGGACGTCTAAATGGAGCTTTACAGGGGGGTGATCAGGGAGTCTATATGTTTATCTCACCCAGCATGGGTATATGTAAAATGACACCCCAAAATACATTGCCCAACTTCTCCTGAGTACGGCGATACCACATGTGTGACACTTTTTTGCAGCCTAGATGCGCAAAGGGGCCCACATTCATTTTATGAGGGCATTTTTAGACATTTGGATCCCAGACTTCTTCTCACGCTTTAGGGCCCCTAGAATGCCAGGGCAGTATAAATACCCCACATGTGACCCCATTTTGGAAAGAAGACACCCCAAGGTATTCAATGAGGGGCATGGCGAGTTCATAGAAATTTTTTTTTTTGGCACAAGTTAGCAGAAATAGATTTTTTTTTTTTCTCACAAAGTCTCCCTTTCCGCTAACTTGGGACAAAAATTTCAATCTTTCATGGACTCAATATGCCCCTCACGGAATACCTTGGGGTGTCTTCTTTCCGAAATGGGGTCACATGTGGGGTATTTATACTGCTCTGGCATTCTAGGGGCCCTAAAGCGTGAGTAGAAGTCTGGAATATAAATGTCTAAAAAATTTTACGCATTTGGATTCCGTGAGGGGTATGGTGAGTTCATGTGAGATTTTATTTTTTGACACAAGTTAGTGGAATATGAGACTTTGTAATAAAAAAATATATAATTTCCGCTAACTTGGGCCAAAAAAATTTCTGAATGGAGCCTTACAGGGGGGTGATCAATGACAGGGGGGTGATCAATGAATGGGGGTGATCAGAGTCTATATGGGGTGATCACCACAGTCATTGATCACGCCCCTGTAAGGCTCCATTCAGACGTCCGTATGCGTTTTGCGGATCCGATCCATCTATCAGTGGATCCGTAAAAATCATGCGGACGTCTGAATGGAGCTTTACAGGGGTGTGATCAATGACAGGGGGGTAATCAATGACAAGGGGGTGATCAGGGAGTCTATATGGGGTGATCACCACAGTCATTGATCACGCCCCTCTAAGGCTCCATTCAGACGTCCGTATGCGTTTTGCGGATCCGATCCATCTATCAGTGGATCCGTAAAAATCATGTGGACATCTGAATGGAGCTTTACAGGGGTGTGATCAATGACAGGGGGGTAATCAATGACAGGGGGGTGATCAGGGAGTCTATATGGGGTGATCACCACAGTCATTGATCACGCCCCTGTAAGGCTCCTCTCAGACGTCCGTATGCGTTTTGCGGATCCGATTGATCTATCAGTGGATCCGTAAAAATCATGCGGACGTCTGAATGGAGCTTTACAGGGGTGTGATCAATGACAGGGGGGTAATCAATGACAGGGGGGTGATCAGGGAGTCTATATGGGGTGATCACCACAGTCATTGATCACGCCCCTGTAAGGCTCCATTCAGACGTCCGTATGCATTTTGCGGATCCGATTGATCTATCAGTGGATCCGTAAAAATCATGCGGACGTCTGAATGGAGCTTTACAGGGGTGTGATCAATGACAGGGGGGTAATCAATGACAGGGGGGTGATCAGGGAGTCTATATGGGGTGATCACCACAGTCATTGATCACGCCCCTGTAAGGCTCCATTCAGACGTCCGTATGCGTTTTGCGGATCTGATCCATCTATCAGTGGATCCGTAAAAATCATGCGGACGTCTGAATGGAGCTTTACAGGGGTGTGATCAATGACAGGGGGGTAATCAATGACAGGGGGGTGATCAGGGAGTCTATATGGGGTGATCACCACAGTCATTGATCACGCCCCTGTAAGGCTCCATTCAGACGTCCGTATGCGTTTTGCGGATCCGATCCATCTATCAGTGGATCCGTAAAAATCATGCGGACGTCTAAATGGAGCTTTACAGGGGGGTGATCAATGACAGGGGGGTAATCAATGACAGGGGGTGATCAGGGAGTCTATATGGGGTGATCACCACAGTCATTGATCACGCCCCTGTAAGGCTCCATTCAGATGTCCGTATGCGTTTTGCGGATCTGATCCATCTATCAGTGGATACGTAAAAATCATGCGGACGTCTGAATGGAGCTTTACAGGGGTGTGATCAATGACAGGGGGGTAATCAATGACAGGGGGATGATCAGGGAGTCTATATGGGGTGATCACCACAGTCATTGATCACGCCCCTGTAAGGCTCCATTCAGACGTCCGTATGCGTTTTGCGGATCCGATCCATCTATCAGTGGATCCGTAAAAATCATGCGGACGTCTAAATGGAGCTTTACAGGGGGGTGATCAATGACAGGGGGGTAAACAATGACAGGGGGTGATCAGGGAGTCTATATGGGGTGATCAGGGGTGATCAAGGGTGATCAAGGGTGAATAAGGGGTTAATAAGTGACGGGGGGGTGTAGTGTAGTGGTGCTTGGTGCAACATATTACTGAGCTACCTGTGTCCTCTGGTGGTCGATCCAAAAAAAGGGGACCACCAGAGGCCCAGGTAGCAGGTATATTAGACGCTGTTATCAAAACAGTGTCTAATATACCTGTTAGGGGCTAAAAAAAATCACATCTCCAGTCTGCCAGCGAACAATCGCCTGTGTGCGCGCGTTCACAGGAAATCTCACGTCCCGCGAGAGGACGCGCCGGCGCGTCCAGTCGGAATCAATCAACCACCTCCAGGACGCGTCGCTGCGTACGGCGGCCCGGAGGTGGTTAATATTCCCTAGTTTGTTATCAAGCCAATAATTTATAAGTTTTGTTGCAATACTACTATTATCTGAGATTGGTCATCATTTTTGGGCGGACAGCTCGTATCTGTCATCTTCTTGATTGAGTTTTCCGCATAATCCATTGATTGTATATCTCTCACAAATTTAAAGCTGTATTGCATAATATTTTTGTGTTGGTTGAGTATTGTTTTGTTGGCATCATATAGTGGTGAATTCTGGGTACTGCATATCATTGTATATTATTGAAATTTATGTTGATTCATTTTTGATTGTATTGTAAACTATTGTGTAATAAACCATTTATATTTTTGCATAGATGCTTGTACCCTGTTTTACTGATTGCACAAAATAATCAGGTTCTTGATCGAACTCTTTTTGAGATGCTTATGTCCATCTCACGGGTCAATATCGTTTGCATAATTTTTCTTTTGATCCGTTAAAATTTTTATCTTTATACAAAGCAATTGCTTTATATACCCGACAACATCTATTATACCTCATATAAGTACATTGCTTTCTCTCTCTCATATATATATATATATATATATATTTATATATTATATACAGCAGTATACAGTTATGTTAGGTAAGACATAGAACAGATGCAGTGTGTACAGATATATACACTGCCCGTCCCCCAAAAAAAGTCGCCACCAAAAATATTTTGTTGGACCGCCTTTAGCTTTGATTATGGCACGCATTCGCTGTGGCATTGTTTCAATAATCTTCTGCAATGTCACAAGATTTATTTCCATCCTTTGTTGCATTCATTTTTCACCAAGATCTTGCATTGATGATGATAGAGTCTGACTGCTGTGCAAAGCCTTTTCCAGCACATCCCAAAGATTCTCAATGGGGTTAAGGTCTGGACTGGGGGTGGTGGCCAATCCATGTGTGAAAATTATGTCTCATGCTCCCTGAACCACTCTTTCACAATTTGAGCCCGATGAATCCTAACATTGTCATCTTGGAATATGCCATCAGGGAAGAAAAAATCCATTGATGGAGTAACCTGGTCATTCAGTATGTTCAGGTAGTCAGCTGACCTTATTCTTGGAGCACATACTGTTGCTGAACCTAGACCTGACCAACTGCAGCAACCCCAGATCATAGCACTGCCCCCACAGGCTTGTACAGTAGGTGCATCACTTCTTCTGCCTCTCTTCTTATCCTGATGCGCCCATCACTCTGGAACAGGGTAAATCTGGACTCATCAGACCACATGGCCTTCTTCCATTGCTCCAGAGTCCAATCTTTATGCTTTCTAGCACATTGAAGCCTTTTTATCTGGTTTGCCTCACTGATTAGTGGTTTTCTTACCTCTACACAGCTGTTCAGTCCCAATCCCTTGAGTTCCCTTCGCATTGTGCATGTGGAAATGCTCTTACTTTCACTATTAAACATAGCCCTGAGTTCTACTGTTGTTTTTCTTCGATTTGATTTCACCAAACTTTTAAGTGATCGCCGATCACGATCATTCAGGATTTTTTTCCTGCCACATTTCTTCCTCGAATTCGATGGGTCCCCACTATCCTTCCAGTTTTTAATAATGTGTTGGACAGGTCTTAACCCAATTTTTGTAGTTTCTGCAATCTCATTAGATGTTTTCTCTGCTTGATGCATGCCAATGATTTGACCCTTCTCAAACAGACTAACATCTTTTCCATGACCACGAGATGTGTCTTTCAACATGGTTGTTTAAGAAATGAGAAGCTACTCATTGCACCAGTTGGGGTTAAAGAACTTGTTGCCAGCTGAAAGATAATCGCCCATGCAGTAATTACCCAATAGGAGGCTCATACCTATTTGCTTAGTTAAATCCAGGTGGCGGCTTTTTTTTTGGACAGGCAGTGTAGTATATGCAGCAGTGTACTCATATGCTGATATGTGAGATATAATAGATGCACTATGTACAGATATATAGTACATGCAGCAGTGTACTGATATGTGAGGTACGAGGTATAATAGATGCAGTGTGTACAGATATATAGTATTTATAGAAGTGGACTGATATGTGAGATACAAGCTGTAATTTATACCTCGTATTTTACATGTCAATACACTGTATTTACTATATACCTATACACACTGCATCTATTATACCTCTTTTGTGTGCCAGGGCCTATTTGTAATCCCAGTCCGGCCCTATAGCACAGAATATAACACTCAGCAGCAAGCACAGTTCATGGAGCAAAGGGAGATGGCCAAAATGGGTATTGTGATGTGCTATAAATGGGGCATGGGGTTTCCCAATTTAGATTCTTGCTATGGGGCCTACTGATTTCTATGTATGTCCCTGCCAATAATTAGAGGACCTACAATAGAAAAAGCTTTTTTCACCCCAAAAACTTTTTCGAAGCTGAGTTTACAAAACTGAGCTCAGTTTCTAGAACACATTTAAAATATTGTGTTTTCTTCACAATTTGTTATATTACCGTAATGTGATTAAGGCTACTTTCACACTAGCGTTTCACGGATCCGTTTGAAATGCATTTCAAACGGATCCGTCAATAAACTGACTAAACGGAGACAAATGGAAGCCATTCAGACGGATCCGTTCAAACGGATCCGTCTGTATTGCGGATCCATTTGTCACGTTCATTTCCGTTTTGCCATCCGTTTAGCGGATCCGTTTTGGAATGAGTAGCATCTCTAGGTTCCATCTTCATGTATTCAGATCCTCAGGGTTGTAATGCTCCTATATTTCTCCAGGGCTATCTTGTTGAAATTCAAAGTTGGTCCGGCTTTGATAATGGACCACACCTTTCGGACTCTTGTACACGACTACATGACCTTAAAGATGTATAGTGTTCGTTAGCGGGCCATATGTCCCTGATCGTCCTTGATAGTGCGTACGGGAGTACAGAGCATCATGATGCTGACCATGTTGTGCCGCAAACTGGGCTATTGTCCCGCACTTATATGATCTATTAGTGCAAGACTATATCCCCGCGGGCAGCTCGACTTGCACTGAATCATGGTACACTATGATGCTGTGTACGATCAATGCTACTACGGGACATATGGCCCGCTTATGTACCGTATGTCTCTTGGGGCATACAGTCGTGTGCAAGAGGCCTTAAAGGGGTTTTCTCATCTCATACAATGGGGGCATACCACTAAAATATGCCCACATTGTCTTATAGGTGCGGGTCCCACTGCTGGTACCCTCACATATATTGAGAACGGAGCCAAGAAAGTGGATGAGGTCGCACTGCGCCGCCGCCCTCCATTCATTTCTATGGGAGAGGCGGGGATTAGCACTTGGTGGTGGACATACCACGGGAAATTTGTTGTCCTCCAGCCACAGTGCTCCCCGCTCCGTTCTCGATATAGGTGCGGGTCCTACCAATGTTACCCACAGCTATCAGACAATGGGGGCATATTCAAGCGAAATCCCCCCATTGTCTATGTGAATACCCCCTTTAAAAACTGTATGTCCCTTGCGTGTCCCTTGTGGTAATCACACTAGTATTGTCAGAGCGTCATCGGGAAAACATTAAAAGGTAAAATTACAATTTATTAATGAATTCCTGATGATGCTGATGGACCGTGACTCCCACAAGGGCTCATATGAAAGGGCACAAGATTGAACAATGAACAAGCATTTGCTTGTTCATGTGCCAATCATAGGGTCTACGATCAATAAAGAGCCAAAAGATAGCTCAATATTGATGGTCATGTTAATTACAACATCGGCACTAATGCTGGTTTGATATAAAAACTACCAAGGGTGTTATAATAAACGCACAGTAGTGAGACTAGGGTAGTTTTTATTTCAAGCTGTAGTGCCAAAGTTACCCTGTACAGGACAATAAAAAGACAGACACAGTTTGTATAGTAAAGTATAAATAATGTTTTATTTTTTTAACAATAAAAAACTAAAATAAATATAAACATAAAATCTACAATTGTTCAAACTGGTGAGGGGTGGTGGACTGTCGTGGACTAGATGGTCTGGGGCTGGCGATGGTAGCCCCCAGGTCCTGGCGATCTACTGAGGTGAAACTACGGGCCACAGGAAAGGATGCAGGGCGTAATTGTGGGGTGTGGAGAAAGGAAGGGTCTGAGGAGGAGGGGACCCGAGCATGTGTAGAGGTGGAGGGAGTTTGAAAAGAAGTAGGAGGAAAATACTGAGCAGGAGAAGAATAAGAAACAGAAGGTAACACATGCTCGGGGGGGTGGGAAGGGAAAGGTTGGCGGTACTGGCCACTGGAGTGGGATGGGGGGTATGTGTGGGATGGGGGATAGGTGTGGGGAGGGGGTGGGGGTTGGGGGCGGTGCATAATTTCCCATGACCCGTTCTCTAGCATGATCTTGAACTTATGCAACTGCTTGGGCGTCATTGAGTCCATCAAACTGATCATGCTTAGCCCATAATAGTAGTTTGGGCTGTGTTGAAACGCCGACTCCGCCCCCTCCCAGCGGCGAATCAAGTCAGCACCAAACTCCATCTGATTTTGGGCAAAACCTTCTAGAGCGTCAGAAACGACCTCTACAAGGTTCGCATAATCAGCTCGATTTGGCCTACCGGATCTCTGCCCGCTCACCAGGGCTCTCAAATTTTGGCGAAAACCTAAGAGCCTCTGATGAGCGGAGGGATTCGGTAGGGGACCCAGATTATCCTGAGCTGATACAGGAGGGATAGGAGGGCTGGCGCTGGGGATCTGTTCCGGTTCCGCCTCAGGAGGTTGTTCAGGCTCCCGAGTGCTGGTGGCAGTTCTGTAGGAAAAAAATAAGGAAAGTTAGGAATTGTTCTTTAAATAAAACATCCATGTTCTATGCTATGTCTACCGTATACCATAGGGGGCTGGCCAAAACAGGGGAGCCAAACACTCCGCTGTCTCAGACAGCCCCTTACACTCAGAAGGAGAGAACAGTTGTCCCTCTGACTGTAGGGGGCTGACCAAAACAGGGGAGCCAAACGCTCCGCTGTCTCAGACAGCCCCTTTACAAAAAAATGTTTAACAGTTGTTAAAAATATTTACCTTCTTGGTGCCATCGCCTTTCGTAGGAACCCCAGGGGCGCCGTATGGATGTATGGGGTCCCTGAGGTTCCTCCGGAGACACCCGGGGCCTGAACCTCCTTGTTATAATCCCTCCTGAAGTGGTCCTGGATAGATCGCCAACGCATTGTAACCTGTTTGACTATAGAAAAAAAACATAAAAAATTAAATCAGCATGATGAAAGGAAAAGAACAATATTAATGTATTAAAATACATATTGCTTTACTTACCATATTTTTCCTGAGCCGCCGCATTTAGATCCCCCCAGGTCTCAAAAACTTCCGCACAGATGTCCCTCCAGAGCCGCTGGGTACGATGATGATCAGCGTGGTGGCGGTCGGAATGGTCCCATAATGCTGGACGCGCCTCCGCCAGTTGGATGAGGAGCAGGTTATCTATGGTAGGAACCCCAAACTCCTCATCTTCCCTGGTGGAGCCTACGGAACCCTGAAAAAAAGGAAATACAAAATTAAATGTAAATCCTAATACAAAATGCAAATTAAAACTACTTAATTCAAGACCGCCACGCTCATTCCCTCGGACTCTGGAGGCGACTGGGGGATCCTCGCTGGCGGCTCTAGGTGCAGATTGCTGAAAGAAAAATATTTTTAAAAAAATATATATATATTAAAATATATATATATATATATATATATATATACTTACTTCTTGACAGCCCCGGTCCGGGCTTGGTCCACCTCCCCTGGACACTGGCGATTCCAGCACTGGAGCCCCGCCCTCCTCTGATGATGAAGAAATCTATAATAAGAGCACATACTGATTAATGCAATGAATCAAACAGTACAAACTCCAAGCGTTGATTTTATACTTACCGGCCACTCAATACACCGGCACCTTCTGGGTGGGTTTTTCCAGTAAATTTTTGACTTCTTTGATGACATCTGTACGCAACAGAATACCAGACAAAATGAAGATAACGTTAAAGGAACTTGTTTAGAGCACTATTTCCACATATATCATCAATTTTTTTTAATTTTTTTATAATACTTACTTTTTAAAATATAGATTGGTGCTTGCCCACCGCAGAACTTTCTTAAATTTTTTTGGAACAACCCTAATAATAAAATGATAAAAAAAATTTATCCGACAGGAGCCATAATCCCCCCGAGTGCCATAAACACCCCCAGAGACAGCAGCCCCGCATAGTGCCAGAAGCCCCCCATAGTGCCAGCAGCCCCCCACAGTGACATCAGCCCCCCAGTTCCAAACAACCTTCCCACAGTGCCCTCAGCCCCCCCAATGCCAGCAGCCCCCATTGTTCCAGCTACACATACCCCCACAGAGCCGGAAGCACCGCACAGTTCCAGCCACAAACACCCCCGCAGTGCCAGAAGCACTGCATGCACAGTTCCAGACACAAACACCCCTGCAGTGCCAGCAGCAACCACAGTTTCAGCCACAAACACCCCCACAGTGCCAGCAAACCCCCCAATTCCAGCCACACACACCCCCGCAGTGCCAGCAGCAACCACAGCTCCAGCCACAAAAACCCCTGCAGTGCCAGAAGCACCGCACAGTTCCAGCCACAAACACCCCTGCAGTGCCAGAAGCACTGCATGCATAGTTCCAGACACAAACACCCACGCAGTGCCAGCAGACCCCCCAATTCCAGCCACACACACCCCCGCAGTGCCAGCAGCAACCACAGCTCCAGCCACAAAAACCCCTGCAGTGCCAGAAGCACCGCACAGTTCCAGCCACAAACACCCCTGCAGTGCCAGAAGCACTGCATGCACAGTTCCAGATAAAAACACCCCCGCAGTGCCAGCAGACCCCCCAATTCCAGTCACACCCCCCCCCAGTGCCAGAAGCCCCCCATAAAGGCAGCCCCCACCACCAGTGCCAGCAGCCCCCACTGTTCCAGACACACACACCCCTTCCCAAGTGCCAGCAGCCCCCCCCCTAGAAATAGATAGATAGATAGATAGATAGATAGATAGATAGATAGATAGATAGATAGAAAAAAAAGAAAGATAGACAAACAGACAAAACTTCATATACTTACCAGTCTCATTAAGTCGACAATCCAAAATGGCCGACGATGAGGGGGAGGGACAGGAAGTTACTGGGCATGCGCAGAGACGTGAATGGTTTCTAACGGATCCGTGTCAAAGCGGAGCCAAGACAAACTGATCTGTCCCCATTGACTTTCATTGTAAGTCTGGACGGATCCGTTTGGCTCCGCACGGCCAGGCGGACACGAAAACGCATGCACAACTTTTGTCTCCGCTCCAAAATCATCTTCTTAGCGGAAACATAACGGACCCCATTATAGTCTATTGGGTTCTTAGGCTCTATTCGGCACAGTTATGTGCCTTCTCCGTCCTTTCCATTCTCCTGCTCCTACAATGAGGGCAATGCTACTGTGAGGTGGCACAATTTTTTTAATTATTGGGGGGGGGGATCATGCCAGAGAAAGGACCCACCAAAAAACTTAGGCACGCCTCTGCAGACAGCTCCTGTGTTTCCAGTGTAAGAAGAGAGACCTCAGCTTCTGCATTACCCCTACAGCACAGCCCAGACAGCTCCTCTGTTTCCAGTGCAAGAAGGGAAAGCTCAGCTGCTGCATTAACCCTACAGCACAGCCCAGACAGCTCCTGTGTTTTCAGTGTAAGAAGGGAAAGCTCAGCTGCTGCATTACCCCTACAGCACAGCCCAGACAGCTCCTGTGTTTTCAGTATAATAAGGGAAAGCTCAGCTGCTTCATTAACCCTACAGCACAGCCCAGACAGCTCCTATGTTTTCAGTGTGAGAAGAGAAAGCTCAGCTGCTGCCTTACCCCTACAGCCAAGCCTGCATCCCAGGAGGATCTTACCCCCGACTCCACTGCCAACCAAGCTTCCGAATGCTGCAGCTGGCTCCTGGGCAGGACAATTGTAAGTGCACCAATATTAGCGCACCAACGTTTTCTGCAACTGGACCCCATCGTTCGGACTGTGTTTAATTGCTAGACAGTAGGGAATAGTAAGCTGGGTGCTAGGACTATATAGCTGGAAAGTGCATACTGTCTTTATCTTTCAAATGAGAGTTTGATCCCCATCACTGCTTACTATTACAGATAGCCCACCCCCATCACCATTTTTTTTTTTTACAGAATTGCAATCTGTGCTTTGTTCCTTTATATTGCATTATCTTTATGTTCTTCACCATTGTTAACCCTTTCCAAAATAAATCTGTTGATCAGTTAACTCCTTCCTGAGGTGAGTGTGTATTGAGTTGGACAGGGATTTCCCAAGTTGTGCCCTCCAAGCAAAATTTGGGTGGAGGCACTGTGTCACAGTGAGGTGAGATCCACCATACACCCTGCCTACCGAGGGCTGCCCAAAGGGGTTTTACATATTTGGCAACACTTTCTGGCTTCTGCTTGTCTGCTTATACCCCTTTTTCACACACTGCCACTGTTGCAGCAAAAAGGATTTTACTCAATAGAAATATGTCTGTTAGAGCAGTAGCATTCATGCTGCTGTTTTGCTTACCTCATCTGGTGACCCATACCCACCTCCCATTGTCTTCAACCCAGCATGTCTGGCCACTTGGCCTGCTTTCTCCCTCCACCTGCTTCCCAGCAAGACTTCCCCTCCTCTACCCATAGGGCTTGCGTGCACTCCCTCCGACTCTTAAAAGAACAGTGCATGTGCAGCCTAATCTTCATGAGCCAATGACTGGCAACGTTGGGGTACTTAGGGCATAAAATGCCTGGGCAATAGTTGTTCTGGTGTGCTATTGTCCTGCAAAGGTGTCTACTCTGTTGTCAGCCCATGTACCAACTTTCTGCCTGTTTTCTGAATTCTGACCCTCTGCTGCCTGGGCTGACCCATGCCTAACCTCCATTTTGACGCTTCAGTGCCTGCTCTGATCCTGGATCGTTTAGTGTATAGCACATACTCCGCCTGCCCTGATATCACCCTGTCCCTGACTACCATTCTGCCTTGTCTCTCAGTGCCCCTTCCCCAGTGTCTCTTACCCCCGTGGGTCATCTGTAAATCACACAGAAATTACTCCACAAAGAAGTGGCCTAGTGGTTCCCCTGCAGCATAGTCCAGATCCCTGTACCAGGGGATTTCCAGAGTTGGTTGACAGAGTGGTTCCACACCTACTGCCATAACAATGTTTTTGCAATACCTGTACTTGACCACCAGCAACCCCTCAGAAGCATAAGAACACTGACTGCTGTGGAAAATGAATTACGGGTAGGCATTTGCAAACAGACCCATAGGTTCCTGTGTTTGCAGCATGCAAGTGTATAAGCAGGACCACACTTGAATAAAAGTTCCAAAAGTACAGGTGCTACCCCTTGAGTTGCCAAGGCTATATAATCTCTCATGCTGTTTTTTGTTCTGGTATAAAGTGGTGCATCCTGATAGACAATTTCTCGGTTCCACCATTCATAAAATCTGAAGGAGGTAGCTTAACCCAACTCGCTTCCACATAGCTTATGTCGCTTAATGTCATATCTGCCCTTTTGTAGGGATGCTATTGGCAAAGCCTTCTGCTAGACATTCTGTATGAGTGGCACAAAATACACCCTCTTTTAATTCTGTGATTTTAGGTGTGCAGCGAGCCCAGAAGAAGCGAGTGGAGGACGGTCGTGGTAGTAACTCTGGAAATGGTAGCTGTACACTGATGTTTCCTAGGGCTGTGCTATGATAGGAAGCCACACCCTTTCTTTCCTTGGGGCTCACTATGATGTTGAGGCTCTTGCTTGGTGATTTGGTTACCCTTGTTGTTAGGTGTTTTGGCAGGGTACAAGCCAGAATTGTGGATGTAGTTACCAGTGAATCGTTAAGGAGTCAGTAATCAGGCCGGTGGTAGAAAATAAGTATCACTTTACTAAAGTGCAGGATAGGAGCAGTAGTACATGCAACAGTATCAAGGCAGAGTTATAAGGCTACTTTCACACTTCCGTTCGGAGCGGATCCGTCTGGTGTCTGTACAGATGGATCCGCTCCTATAATGCAAACGCTTGCATCCGTTCAGAACGGATGCGTCTGCATAACTGTTTTTTTCAGATCTGATTTTTCACTTCGTGAAAACTCAGATCTGACAGTATATTCTAACACAGAGGCGTTCCCATGGTGATGGGGACGCTTCAAGTTAGAATATACTAAAAGAACTGTCTACATAACTGCCCCCTGCTGCCTGGTAGGTGCTGCCAGGCAGCAGGGGGCAGACCCCCCCTCCCTCCCTCCCTCCCCTATATTTAACTCATTGGTGGCCAGTGCGGCCGGCCCCCCTCCCCCCCTGTTTTTAACTCATTGGTGGCCAGTGCGGCCGCCCCCCCCTGTTTTTAACTCATTGGTGGCCAGTGCGGCCGGCCCCCCCTCCCCCCCTAATTAAAATGACCGACCCCCATCATTGGTGGCAGCGGAGAGTTCCGAACGAAGTCCCAGTTTAATCGCTGGGACTCCGATCTGTAACCATGGCAACCAGGACGCTACTGCATTCCTGGCTGCCATGGTTACTTAGCAATTTTAGAAGCATTATACTTACCTGCGATGTCTGTGACCGGCCGGGCGCTCCTCCTACTGGTAAGTGAAAGGTCTGTGCTATAAGCAATGCGCCGCACAGACCTTTCACTTACCAGTAGGAGGAGCGCCGGGCCGGTCACAGACATCGCAGGTAAGTATAATGCTTCTAAAATTGCTAAGTAACCATGGCAGCCAGGAATGCAGTAGCGTCCTGGTTGCCATGGTTACCGATCGGAGTCCCAGCGATTAAACTGGGACTCCGATCGGAACTCTTTGCTGCCACCAATGATGGGGGTCGGTCACTTTAATTAGGGGGGAAGGGGGGGTGGGCCGCACTGGCCACCAATGAGTTAAAAACAGGGGGAGGGAGGGGGGGGCCGCACTGGCCACCAATGAGGTAAATATAGGGGAGGGAGGGAGGGGGGGTCTGCCCCCTGCTGCCTGGCAGCACCTACCAGGCAGCAGGGGGCAGTCACGTACACAGTTTTTTTTAGTATATTCTAACTTGAAGCGTCCCCATCACCATGGGAGCGCCTCTGTGTTAGAATATACTGTCGGATCTGAGTTTCACGATATAACTCAAATCCGATGGTATATTCTAACATAGAGGCTTTCCCATGGTGATGGGGACGCTTCAAGTTAAAATATACCATCGGATTGGAGAAAACTCTGATCTGATGGTATATTAATAGGGACTCCTGACTTTACATTGAAAGTCAATGGGGGACGGATCCGTTTGCAATTGCACCATATTGTGTCAACGTCAAACGGATCCGTCCCCATTGACTTGCATTGTAAGTCTGGACGGATCCGTTTGGCTCTGCACGGCCAGGCGGACACGAAAAACGCTGCAAGCTGCGTTCGGGTGTCCGCCTGCTGAGCGGAACGGAGGCCAAACGGTGCCAAACTGATGCATTCTGAGCGGATCCGCATCCACTCAGAATGTATTGGGGCTGTACGGATCCGTTCAGGGCCGCTTGTGAGAACCCTCAAACGGAACTCACAAGCGGAACCCCGAACGCAACTGTGAAAGTAGCCTAAACTGTTCACAGTGCAAATCATTCCCAATAGCAACGTATAGATAGCACCAACATTGGGGGTTGTGGTGCTCCTGCTCTCTGTCTCTCCAAAGTCTCTCTTTCTACAGAACCTAAGTCTGGCATTCCCAAGCTGAGATGTACAGAACTCAGCTATTACTGTCTCTCTCAATATTCACCGTAGAGGTCTCTCTCTCTCTTCTATACACTTGTATGATACCTTGCTGACTAACTCTGATGCATGGCATTGTAGATTCGGAACCTTCTAACTCCTTCTCTTTCTGAAGCACTTTAATGCAGCAGTTGTTCTTTAGCTGTAGAAACCTCAAATGTAATGATTCTCTGAGCTCAGGCTCCGAGGAGTAAACAAATGTAGATCCTCTCTCTTCCTTAGCTACCACAGAACAATCCTCTCCCTAAGCGGGGTTGAACCCAGGTTCATCTCCTGGCAATATAAGGGGGCTGAGTCAAGGTGTTAACCCTGCTTTATGCATAGAATACTATTGGGTATACAAACACAGTAAATCAGAACATTTCACAAAAAATAGTAATATAACAATTTACCATTTTGCAGTTACTCAATTCTGGGGTACTACAGGCATCAGGATGCAATAAAAATTAAAAAAAACACCTGGCCTTAGAAAATATTAAACCAAGTGGTGTAGCTACAAAAGAGGTACACCACGCGATTGGTATGTGGCCCAGGGGGATGGAGGTCCATGCACAGAACTTGTTCTCTTTCCCCCATGAAAACACTGCATTTTTACGCAGCAGCCACTATGGAGAGCTCAATGCAAAGAGATTATTACAGCTTCCATGGTAGTTGCATTAATTCCTATTCACTGAGCTCCTCCTAGTGGTAACTGCAGGCAACAAGTTAGCTTTGGAATAGAAGAGAAGCAGATTTATCAAAAAAAAAATTGCCAGTTTTATAGTGTAAATACATTGAGAAATATAGTGTTCAGAATGAGCACCATATATTTGAGGCACCTGTTCCACTTTTCTTGACATAAAAGTCAGATAAAGTGGGTGAGGCCAAAGGCAACTTTTTTTTATCACAATTTGTATTCAATTAAAATTTCTTCCATGTAAATTCAACAGAAAGCTTGGGCATTGCACATGTTCTGCATTGCCTGGGAGTGACTTATAGTGTTGAGCGCGAATATTCGAATTGCGAATTTTTTTCTCGAATATCGCAATTTCGAGATTTCGCGAATATTTAGAATATCGTTCTATATATTCGCGAAATCGAATATCCTTTTTTTTCTTTTTTTTTTTATTATATTTTTTTCTTTCCCACTTCCCTAAAGTTGTTCTTACCTGTCCTTTGGATTCCTGGCTTCCTGGCTGCTCCAGTCAGTGGCGTTTTCAACTTACTGCTATATTCCATATTAGCTAAATTACAATCTAATCTATATGTGTATTTTACGAAATTTCGCAATAGTCGCAATTGCGATGCGGGTAATATAACACGAAATATTCGCATGAAGATTTCAACTTAGCACTGCTATACTCCATATTCTAGCCTAATATGGAATATAGCTGTGCTAAGTTAGCACTGCTATATTCCAAATTAGGCTAGAATATGGAGTATAGCAGTGCTAAGTTGAAATCTTCATGCGAATATTTCGTGTTATATTAGTCGCATCGCAATTTCGACTTTTTCAAATGTTCTTAATATTGCTCTAACTTCGTCTTTTAGAAATTTCGTAATATTGCTATAACTTCGTCTCTTAGAATATTACGAATATTCTAAAAGACGAAGTTAGAGCAATATTACGAAATTTCGTAAAATACACATATAGATTGTAATTTAGCTAATATAGTGCTATAATCCCTTTTTTTTCCTGTATTTTTTTTTTGCCTCTTCTGAACTTAAGTTTTGTAAAATATGTACACTATTAAAAATTATTACTATAGCAGTATATTAGCTTAAATACAATCTATGTGTATTTTACGAAATTTCGTAATATTGCTCTAACTTCGTCTTTTAGAATATTACGAATATTCTAAAAGACGAAGTTAGAGCAATATTAAGAACATTTGCAAAAGTCGAAATTGCGATGCGAGTAATATAACACGAAATAGTCGCATGAAGATTTCAACTTAGCACTGCTATACTCCATATTCTAGCCTAATATGGAATATAGCTGTGCTAAGTTAGCACTGCTATATTCCATATTAGGCTAGAATATGGAGTATAGCAGTGCTAAGTTGAAATCTTCATGCGAATATTTCGTGTTATATTAGTCGCATCGCAATTTCGACTTTTTCAAATGTTCTTAATATTGCTCTAACTTCGTCTTTTAGAAATTTCGTAATATTGCTATAACTTCGTCTCTTAGAATATTACGAATATTCTAAAAGACGAAGTTAGAGCAATATTACGAAATTTCGTAAAATACACATATAGATTGTAATTTAGCTAATATAGTGCTATAATCCCTTTTTTTT
>NC_053390.1:577184495-577215243 GCF_905171765.1 Bufo bufo
CTGCAAACAAATGTGGATAGGGAAATGGCTTTAAATAACATAAAATATGTAAAAATAAAAAATAATAATCTTGATCTAGGAGGACGAGGTCCATATGGAGTAGGAGCTAACACTGGTTTTTGGTTTTAATTTATTTTATTTTTATTTTTTTTGTTTAAATTGGGGTACACCCCAAAACATTGGGAAATATAACCTGTGATAACCCCCTCCAGTTGTGCTAAACACACGTTCAGACAATACACTGGCTGCAGGGCAGGCCAGCACCTCCAAGTCATAAAGGGCAATATCAGGCCATGTGCCCAATTTGGAGACCCAGAAGTTGCAGGGGGCAGACCCATTAGTCAGTTCGTGTAGGCGTGTGCAAACATACTGCCCCACCATGTCGCACGTCCCCGTGATGTTCACGATCCAATTGGATATCTGCTCTATCAAGCTTCGATGTTCTTTTCTGCGCCTACCATGTTGATCACTGTTAGCGGCGAATTAGGGTTCCACCCCGGAGAGGGAGCGTGAGAAAAAGAGACCACATCCAAGGGAGATCAATGGATAAAATTTTATTGTGATCGAGCGGAAATGTGGGAGAAGCTATTAAAACGGAAGAATTGAAGGAAAGGAGGGGGCATGTGGCAATTACCCACTCCCGACTCGGGAAGGTAGTAACGATATATAACCATACAGGACTCTTAAGATGTGGGACAAGTTATTAAAGCAGAAGGATCGAATGAAAGGGTCAATTAAAGACGAATTTTAGAAATTCCCTGTCCCTGTCACCTATGCAGAGCAGGGGTTTTTCATCGCCAGAAATGGGTTAATGTCACCAACCAATGGAACAGATTCTTTTTCTAAATGTTGCTCCCTGTCACCTATGCATGGCAAAAATGTAACAGAAATTTTTTTGAAATTTATTAACCTGTCTACTAGGTAGAGCAGGGGTCTATCACAGCCAAAAATTGTTGAATGTCACCCGAAAATGTAACAAACAAATTTGTGTTTTTTTTTTTTACCTGTCTACTAGGTATAGCAGTGGTATATCACACCCAAAAATTGGTGTATTTCACCCAAAAATGTAACAGACAAATTTGTGATTTTTTTTTTACCTGTCTACTTTGTAAAGCATGGGTATATCACACCCAAAAATTTGTGAATTTCACCCGAAAATGTAACAGACAAATTAGTGATTTTTTTTTTTACCTGTCTACTAGGTATAGCAGTGGTATATCACACCCAAAAATTGGTGTATTTCACCCAAAAATGTAACAGACAAATTTGTGATTTTTTTTTTACCTGTCTACTTTGTAAAGCATGGGTATATCACACCCAAAAATTTGTGAATTTCACCCGAAAATGTAACAGACAAATTAGTGATTTTTTTTTTTACCTGTCTACTAGGTAGAGCATGGGTATATCACACCCAAAAATTGGTGAATTTCACCCGAAAATGTAACAGACAAATTTGTGAAATTACATAAAAAATATAAAAATACGTACAAATAAAAAAAAATTTTTTTGTTTTATGAGGTGGAGGTCCATATGGAGTAGGAGTTTGAGGAGGCGATAGACGTAGCTGTGTAGGTGGAAGTGGCGGTGGAGGAGGACGAGGTAGCCAACACTGGTTTTTGGTTTTAATTTTAATTTTTAATTTTTATTAGGGTACACTCCAAAAGAGTGTGAAATATCCAAAATACAACAATGAGCAATTGCGCTGTAGTATAACAATGGCTGGTTAAGGCCGGTATACATGTCTATTCTGCACAAGGTACGGACAAGCCCTGTGGGATCCCTGCCTGGTTAATTTTTTTTTTTTAAGCTTCTCTTTATTGAAAAGCAAAGGTAAAAAACAGCGGTCAGGTAGAACAGACATACATCTCAATGCAAATTATGATGACACATATGGCAGGTACATAACAATTTCCATCCATTTGTTGATAACCTCATACATGTCAACAGTTATCCTTTTCCACCAGACCTTTTCTTCTCATTTTTATTTTCTTTTTTCGTACTAATAACTCCCTCAACTTTCTCCCCCCCCTCCCCTCCCCTCCCTCCCTCGTCTCAGATACTTATTCTAGGCACATCTCCTTAGTTATGCATACATGTATCTCACATATGTGAAGTGAAATTAAGATCTAAATACACCGGTCATAATTATCCTCCCAATCTTAACACCTACGATGAATGTCTTGTATGAATTTGATACCATATATCTGATGTTCCCAACTTCAAGTACCACTCTGTATATATAACTGGTTCATTTTAATGAACGTGAGCTTGTCCACATTGGCTGTGGACAGGCGGCTGCGCTTGTCTGTGATAACGCCCCCTGCCATGCTAAACACACGGTTTGATAGTAAGATGGCTCACTCCCTATATTCACGGATAGGTTCCAGTGTCTAATATGAATCACCCCTTCAAAATTAATGAATAAAATATACTGAAATAGACCGGCACTCAAACATATGGGTTCACGTAAGAGACCAAGCAGATATATGATAAAAATACGATGCAATTTATTATTCAATAAAACTCATTGGCATAAAACATACATTTGTGGGATACTAAATGCGCAGTCTCCTATATGGGATCGTAGATAAGCTGTCTCATAAATGGAATCCGCAATGCCGCATATTAATCTGTACGTTGTTGCAGCTGCTTTGATATATACCAAGTATGGTGTGCAGGTATAAAGATGACGTCCCGCTATATTGGTAAGTCCTATTATGCTGGTAAGTCTATTTGGTAAATTTCGTAGCAATCGATCACATTATATGTATTTTAGGTACTCACTGTTTGGTAGTGCTCGTACTTGTGGAGTCCCACGTGTCAAAGCGCTTACCTCGATGTGGAATGGAGAAGGTACATACGGCAGAATATAGTTGCTCACTGAAAACATAGATCAGAGTCCCGATGAGTTACTCTTGTTCTCGCGAGATGAACTGTAGCCTTTCTTTCGTAAGTTATGTTAAAAAGGCTAAAAATCGCAGTGAATCTTCGATCTTTTTATCGCGGAAGTAGGAAATTACCTTACTTTCGTATAGTGCTGTAGGTAAATTCGATCCACAGTGAGTCTTCACTTGTTTTATAGTAAAGGTCTTTTCGTACATATTCTTTCAACAGTGCATGGCCATGCTAAAGTACTGGACTCTTTGTGAATAAAACTTTCATTCCCAGACGCGTTTCGAAATAGATCCCTATATACCCACTGAGGAAGAAATAGGGAGCTATTTCGAAAAGCGCCTGGGACCGAAAGTTTTATTCACAAAGAGTCCAGTACTTTAGCATGGCCATGAACTGTTGAAAGAATATCTACGAAAAGACCTTCACTACAAAACGAGTGAAGACTCACTGTGGATCAAATTTACCTACGGCACTATATGAAAGTAAGGTAATTTCCTACTTCCGCGATAAAAAGATTGAAGATTCACAGCGATTTTCAGCCTTTTTAACATAACTTACGAAAGAAAGGCAACAGTTCATCTCGCGAGAACAAGAGTAACTCATCGGGGCTCCGATCTATGAGCAACTATATTCTGCCGTATGTACCTGATCCATTCCACATCAAGGTAAGCGCTTTGACACGTGGGACGCCACAAGTACGCGCACTACCAAACAGTGAGTACCTAAAAGTCATATAATGTGATCGATTGCTACGAACTTTACCAAATAGGACTTGCCAGCATAATAGGACTTACCAATATAGCGGGACGTCATCTTTATACCTGCACACCATACTTGGTATATATCAAAGCAGCTGCAACAACGTACAGATTAATATGCGGCATTGCGGATTCCATTTATGAGACAGCTTATCAACGATCAGATATAGGAGACTGCGCATTTAGTATCCCACATTGATGTTAATGTATGTTTTATGCCAATGAGTTTTATTGAATAATAAATTGCATCGCATTTTTATCATATATCTGCTTGGTCTCTTACGAGAACCCATATGTTTGAGTGCTGGTCTATTTCAGTATATTTTACGTTCAGATAATACACTGGCTACAGGGCAGGCCAGCACCTCCAAGGCTTAAAGTGCAAGCTCAGGCCATGTGCCCAATTTGGAGACCCAGAAGTTGAAGGGGGCAGGCCCGTCATTCAGTACGTGTAGGCGTGTGCACACATACTGCTCCACCATGTTGCTGAAATGCTGCCTCCTGCTAAGACGTTCCATATCAGCTGGTGGTGCTGGTTGTTATGGCATGCTGACAAAGCTTTTCCACATTTCGGCCATGCTAATCCTGCCTTCTGAGGTGCTGGCGGTGCCCCAGCTGCGTTGGCAACCTCTTCCTCCTCCTCTGCCTTCGCCTTGTGCTTCCACTGTGCCCCGGCTGTCAGGTGGGAACGCCACCAGCAGCGTGTTTACCAGCGTGCACTTGTACTCGCGCATCTTACGATCACGTTCCAGTGAGGGAATTAAGGACGGTACATTGTCCTTGTAACAGGGATCCAGCAGCGTGGCCACCCAGTAATCAGCACAAGTTAGAATGTGGGCAACTCGGCGGTCATTGAGGAGACACTGCAGCATGTAATCGCTCATGTGTGCCAGGCTGCCCAGAGGCACCGAAAAGCTGTCCTCTGTCGGAGGTGTATCGTCTGTGTCCTCTGTATCCCCCCAGCCATGCAACAGTGAGGGCCATGAGCTGGTCTGGGTGCCACCCTGGTGTGAACATGGTTCCTCCTCCTCCATCTCCTCATCCTCCACCTCGTCATCCTCCAGAACTATACCCTGGCTGGACAATTGTGTACCTTGGGTTTGTGGGTGCAGGAACCCACCCTCGCAGCCACTTGTGAATGACTGGCGGGAAACCCTATGAAATGGTCCCTCTTCCTCTTCCTCCTCCTGTGCCACATCCTCTTCCATTATCGCCAGAAGCATTTTTTTAAGGAGGCATAGAAGTGGGATAGTAATGCTGAGAACAGCGTTGTCGGCACTGGCCATGTTGGTGGAGTACTCGAAACAGCGCAACAAGGAACACAGGTCTCGCATGGAGGCCCAGTCATTGGTGGTGAAGTGGTGCGTGCGTGCTGCAGCTGAAACTCCACTATCGCCTGCTGCTACTCGCACAGTCTGGCCAGCATGTGCAAGGTAGAGTTCCACCTTGTGGGCACGTCGCATATGAGGCGGTGAGCAGCAAGGCCAAAGTTACGCTGCAGCACTGACAGGCAAGGAGCAGCATGGTGAGAACGCCGAAAGCGCGCACAGACGGACAGCACTTTATGCAGCAGCTCTGACATATCAGGGTAATTTTAAAGGAATCTCTGCACCACCAAATTCTGCACATGCACCAGGCAAGGGATGTGCGTCAAACCGGCTAGTCCCAGAGCTGCTACAAGATTTCGCCCATTATCGCACACCACCAGGCCGGGCTTGAGGCTCATTGGCACCAAGCACTCATCGGTCTGTTGTTCAAGGCCCGTCCACAGCTCCTGCGCGGTGTGGGGTTCGTCCCCCAAACAGATAAGTTTTAAAACTTCCTGCTGTCGTTTACCCCTGGCTGTGCTGAAGTTGATGGTGAAGGTGTTACGCTGACCGGATGAGGAGCCTGCAGAGGATGAGTAAGCAGAGTAGGAGGAGGAAGCAACAGGAGGCAAACTGAAGCGCCCTGCAATCCTCGGTGGTGGAAGGACATGCGCCAAACTGCTATCCGCCTCAGGCCCAGCCGCCACTGCATTTACCCAGTGTGCTGTTATGGAGATTTAACGTCCATGACCGTGCTTACTGGTCCACGTATCCGTAGTGAGGTGCACCTTGCCACAGATGGCATTGCCCAGTGCACACCTGATTTTGTCCCCCACTTGGTTGTGCAGGGAAGGGATGGCACGCCTGGAAAAGTAGTAGCAGCTAGGCACGACGTACTGTGGGACAGCCACCGCCATAAGGCTTTTAAAATTCTCCATCTTCACCAGACGGAATGACAGCATTTCAAAGGACAGTAATTTTGAAATGCTGGCATTCAGGGCTAGGGATCGTGGGTGGGTAGAGGGGTACTTCCTCTTCCGCTCCAGTGTTTGGGAGATGAAGAGCAGAATGCTTCCGTGGGACATTGTGGAGATGCTTGGTGATCCAGATAGTGGTGTTGCTGGCAGATCCTCTGTTCGCGGGGTGGCAGGTGGCACTGTCACTCCAGAGGTGGATAAAGAGGCCGAGACTGCAGCAGAAGAGGAAGCAGGAGGAGCCAGAGACCTTTCTTGGTTTTTGAGGTGTCTACTCCACTGCAACTTGCACTTAGATGCCTGGTCATGCAGGTTGTGCTCAGGTTGAGAACATTTATTCTTCGCTTCAGGCTCTGATTGCACAGCGTGCAAACCAGCACATTGTCTGAGGAACTGCCACGCCAGGGAACTCCTTGGAGCTGGATTTGGTGTGCTCAGTCCCTGGCTGTGGTGGGCAGTAGCAGGCGTACTGTCTAGGGAACGGCCACTCCGCTTTTGCACCCTGCTCCCTCTTCTGCTGTGCTGGTGGCTCTGTGCGACCACCGCCTCTTCCTCCGAACTACACAGGTCACTCGCATGACCTTGATTCCATGTGGGGTCGAGGACCTCATTATCCTCCACATCATCTTCCACCCAGTCTTCACCCCTGCCCTCCTTGTCGGTCTGCACACTGTGTTTCATCATCATCCGAGAAGTACTGCGATGGTCCTCCCATGTACTCATCTTGATTCATAAGTGGTTGGGCATCGGTGAACTCAATCTCTTCCACTTCTGGGGCAGGGCTAGGTGGATGGCCCTGGGAAACCCTGCTAGCAGAGTCATCAAAAAGCAGAATAGACTGCTGCATGACTTCGGGCTCAGACTGCTTGGCTGATTTACAAGGTGGTGAGGTGAAAGACTGATGGACCTCGGCTGCAGGTGCCAACTCTGATCTTTCAGGAGGAGACTGGGTGGTAGACAATGTAAAGGAACAGGAGGCACTGTCAGCAACCCAATCTACTATCGCCTGTACTTGTTCTGGCCTCACGATTCGTAGAGCCGCATTAGGCCCGACAAAATACAGCTGAAGGTTCTGTTGCCTACTCGCACCTGAGGAAGGTGTTTCACTTGTGCGTATAGCTGGCACAGATCGACCACGTCCTCTCCCTGCAACAGGAGCTCTACCAGCAGCACCACGACTGGGGCCATGTCCCTTATTTTACGCTCTCCTCATATTTCTCAAATTTAGGATCTTGCCCAAAATGTGTGTTTTTTTAATAGCAGAATAGAACAACAGTATGTAAAGGGTGTATCTCAGAATGACAAATGCAACAATGGCTGCAAAATTAAGATTTTTGCCCTAAATGGGTGTTTTTTTATTAGGAGAATAGAACAACAGTATCTAAAGGGTGTATCTCACAATGACCTATGCAGCAAAGGCTGCAAAATTAGGATTTTTGCCCTAAATGGGTGTTTTTTGAATAGCAGAATAGAACAACAGTATCTGAAGGGTGTATCTCACACGTACAGATGCAGACAAGGCCGCAAATTAAGATTTTTGCCCAAAATGAGTGTTTTTTTAATACCAGAATAGCACAGCAGTATGTAAAGGGTATATCTCACAATAAGAGATTCAGCAAAGGCTGCAAAATTAAGATTTTTGCCCTAAATGGGTGTTTTTTAAATAACAGAATAGCACAGCAGTATCTAAAGCGTGTATCTCACACGGACAGATGCAGACAAGGCCACAAATTAAGTATTTTGCCGTAAATGGGTGTTTTTTGGATAACAGAATATGACAGCAGTATACGCTTGAATTTCACACGTACAGATGCAGCAAGGGCTGTTAAATTGAGTATTTTGCCCAAAAAGGGTGTTTTTTAAAACCCAGAAAATAATTGAAGTATTTCAAGCTTATTTTAACAATAACAGATGCAGCAAAGGCTGCAATATTAAGTACTTTGCACAAAAAGGGTGTTTTTTTTTTAAATAACAGAATATGACAGCAGTATATAACGCTAGAATTTCACACGTACAGATGCAGCAAGGGCTGTAAAATTGAGTATTTTGCCCAAAAAGGGTGTTTTTTAAAACCCAGAAAATTATAGCTGTATTTCTAGCCTAAAGTGCACACTGACTAATGCTGCAAAGGCACCAGATGTAGTAAACTGCACCAGATGTAGATATACCTGCTTCCACAAAATACTGACTAAGGGTTTCGATATATCTGTTTTCACCAAATAATGATTGAAGGGTGCGATATACCTACTTCCACAAAATAATGTATAAGGGGTTTGATATGTCTGCTTCCACAAAATACTGATTGACAGCTGCGATTTACCTGCTTCTACAAAATCATAATTCAGGGGTTCGATATACCTGTTTCCACCAAATATTGATTGAGGGCTAAGATATATCTACTGATTGTAGACTGCGATATACCTGCTTCCACAAAATACTGATTAGTGGTTTGATATACCTGCTTCCTTGAAATCATTATTGAGGGCTGCGATATACCTGCTACCACAAAATACTGATTAAAAGGTTCCATATACCTGTTTGCACCAAATATTAATTGAGGCCTACGAGATACCTGCTTCAACAAAACACTGATTAAGGGGTATGATATACCTTCTGTCACGGAACCATGAACCAGACGTACAACAAGAGATAAGGGAAAATAAGAAGGCTTTATTGAAAATAAAGCTGTAAAGCAAAAGTCCAAACGGATTGTGAAACCGAAGCAGAGTCTTTGAGAGGCCAGGGGTCAGGAACCAGAAGGGTAGTCAGACGAAGCCAGGATCAGGAACCAGCAGGGTAGTCAGACGAAGCCAGGATCAGGAACCAGCAGGGTAGTCAGACGAAGCCAGGATCAGGAACCAGAAGCAGCAGCAGTCTTAGAAGCATGTGAACACAGGAGGACCAAGCAAGGAACTGAAGCCACAGACCTCCTATATATATGAGCTTGGCATCCAGCTCCTCCCAGTGGGAAGGAGGAGCCGCAGGGTGGAAGGCTACAAGAAACCCAGAAACCAAGATGGCCGCCAGCACATGTTAAACGAAGGAGAACAGCAAGAAGGTAAGACCATGACAGTACCTCCCCCTCAAGGGCCCCTCCTCCGCGGAGCAAAAAACGGTTTCTGAGGGAAGCGTGCGTGGAAGGCTCGGAGCAAGGCAGGAGCATGGACATCTGCGGAGGGAACCCAGGAACGCTCCTCTGGACCATAACCACGCCAATGGACCAAAAACTGCACCCGACCGCGGACCAGGCGTGAGTCCAGGATATTGCTCACCTCATACTCCTCACGATTGCCCACTCGGACCGGACGAGGCCGAGGAACCGAGGAAGTGAAACGATTACACACCAGTGGCTTCAACAGGGAGACATGAAACACGTTAGAGATCCGCATGCCAGGAGGAAGCGCAAGGGCATAGGCTACCGGGTTTACCCTGCGAAGCACTCGGAAGGGACCAACAAAGCGAGGCGCCAGCTTGGGAGTGGGCACTCGAAGGTTGAGGTTGCGGGTGGACAACCATACACGGTCTCCGACCTGGTAGGAAGGAGCAGGCGCTCGTCTGCGATCAGCCTGGAGTCTCTGGCGCTGCGCAGAGGCCTCAAGGGACTTCTGGATCTGTACCCAAGAAGCACGTAGGACGGAAAGGTGATCCTCCACAGCCGGAATATCCTGGGGAGAGAATACCTCCGGTAACACGGCAGGTTGGAACCCATAATTGGCCATGAAGGGAGACGTCCCAGAGGAAGAGTTCACCGCCGTGTTCCTGGCAAACTCAGCCCAAGGCAGGAGGTCAACCCAATTGTCTTGGTGATCGGAGACATAGCAACGAAGGAATTGCTCCAAGGCCTGATTGGATCGTTCTGCGGCCCCATTGGACTGAGGGTGGTAGGCCGAGGAGAAGGAGAGATGAATCCCCAACTGGGAGCAAAAGGCGCGCCAGAACCTGGACACAAACTGACTCCCCCGATCCGACACAATCTCCTTGGGCAAACCGTGCAACCGGAAGAACTCCCTGGCAAAAATCGTGGCCAACTCTTGTGCAGAGGGTAACTTCTTGAGAGGAACACAGTGGCACATTTTGGAAAACCGATCCACAATCATGAGAATGACCGTATGGCCTCGGGATGCAGGGAGGTCCACAATGAAATCCATCCCCAGGTGTGACCATGGGCGCTCCCCGGTGGCTATGGGTTGCAGAAGGCCCAACGGAAGGTGCCGAGGGGACTTACTCTGGGCACAAACGGAGCATGCCGCTACATATGCGGCGATGTCGGAACGTAGGGAAGGCCACCAGAACAGACGTGAAACAGCCCAGGACAGCTGATTCTTTCCAGGATGACCCGTGGTCTTGGAGTTATGGTAGGTTCGCAACAACCGAGTGCGCAACTCCTCAGGCACAAAACATCTGCCGTTGGGTCTCCCAGAGGGAGCACCAGATTGAGCCGCCAAAATCTGCTCACCCAGGGGAGAGGTCAGGCTGGTGCGAATGGCGGCCAGGATCTGATTCGGAGGTATGACCGAAGTCGGAATCGACTCCTCCCTGGACAGCTCGGAGTACTGCCGTGATAGGGCATCCGCCCTGATGTTCTTGGAACCGGGTAGGTAGGAGACCACGTAATTAAAACGTGACAAGAACAGAGCCCATCTGGCCTGACGTGGTGTCAATCTCTTGGCCTCAGAAAGGTAGGTCAGATTCTTATGGTCCGTCAGGATGAGAACCGGAACCACCGAACCCTCGAGCAAGTGCCTCCATTCTTTAAGGGCCTGCACGATGGCCAATAACTCCCTGTCACCAATCTGATAGTTGCACTCCGCGGAAGACAGTTTCCGGGAGTAAAACCCACAAGGAAGCAGAGGACCCTCTGGTGTTCTACGCTGAGACAGAAGGGCGCCTACTCCCGTCTCAGACGCGTCCACCTCGAGGACAAAGGGCAACCCAGGGTTGGGATGCGACAGAATCGGAGCCGACACAAAAGCGGACTTTAGGGCCTCAAAAGCTCGGATGGCCTCGAGCGGCCAGACCTGGGAATTACTGCCCTTCCTGGTCAGATCCGTGAGAGGCTTGGCCAGCATGGAAAAGTCCCTGATGAACTTCCGATAATAATTGGCGAAGCCCAAAAAGCGCTGCAGGGAACGAAGACCACTGGGCTGGGGCCACTGTAAGACAGCCGAAACCTTCTCAGGATCCATGGAGAACCCCTCAGCGGAAATGATGTAACCTAAGAAGGTTACCTGGGATCAGTGAAATTCGCATTTCTCAAGCTTACCGAACAGCTTGTTCTCTCGTAACCGTTGCAACACTCGTCTGACATCCAGAATGTGGGCCTCCATGGATTCAGAATATACCAAGATGTCATCCAAATAGACCACCACACACTGCTGCAACAGGTCACGGAAAACATCGTTGATGAATTCCTGAAAGACTGCGGGCGCATTGCACAACCCAAAGGGCATAACCAAGGATTCATAATGACCGGTCCTGGTGTTAAACGCGGTCTTCCACTCATCGCCCGCCTTGATCCTTACCAGGTTATATGCCGCCCTCAGGTCGAGTTTGGTAAAGACCGTGGCCCCTTTAAGGCGATCGAACAGCTCGGAAATCAAGGGTATCGGGTAAGCGTTCTTGATCGTGATGCGATTGAGACCCCTGTAATCGATGCAAGGCCTCAACTCACCGCCCTTCTTTTTCACAAAGAAAAATCCAGCCCCTGCCGGGGACGAGGATTTGCGAATGTGTCCGCGTGAAAGCGCCTCCCTCACGTACTCCTCCATGGCCTCATTCTCCGCTACCGACAGTGGATAGACTTTGCCACGAGGAGGAACGGCACCAGGTTGTAACTCTATGGCACAATCGTATGGGCGGTGCGGAGGTAGGGCAACCGCGCGCACCTTATCGAATACATCCCGGTACTCCTCGTATTCAGGAGGCAACAGAGAGTCCGAGGAAGTACACAGCAACTTGACAGACCCATGGATGCAACTAGCCCCACACTGCGGTGACCACGAGAGGATCTCGGCCGATCTCCAATCGAAAGTCGGATTATGCTTCTGGAGCCAGGGGTACCCCAAGACCACCGAGTAGTGTGGAGACGAAATAACCTGGAGGCAGACCGACTCTCTGTGAACGGCACCAATGGCTATCCCCACTGGAAGGGTCTCATGAGTCACGTGTGGCGGCAGAAGGGGTCTGCCGTCTATCGCCTCAAGAGCCAGTGGGGAACCTCGAGCCTGCAGAGGAATGGAATTGGCGGCAGCGAACACACTATCAATGAACAAACCACCAGCACCAGAGTCCACCAACGCCTGGGCCGTCACCGAGCCCCCGACCTAGGAGAGGACAACAGTGATCAGTGGTTTGTCAACACGGGAAACCGGGGACGAGGAGACTCCACCCAAGATCTGCCCCCGACAGGATCTCAGGTGCGAGCTTTTTCCCGGACGGTTCGGACATGCAAACCGAAAATGCCCACCGAGACCACAGTACATGCATCGGCCCTCGCGTCTCCGGAGTACCCTCTCCCCCTCGGACAGGCGAGCAAACCCCAGCTGCATGGGTTCACCCCCAGACAAGTCATCCCCAGGAGGCGTGGGAGGAGAGGGAGGCACGGGTGGGACAGCAAACGTAGGCGCCAATCTGTTAGAAGACCTCCGCAGGCTCTCCTTAAAGGAAGGTCTCTCCCTGAGTCTGGTGTCAATCAAAATCAGGAAAGAAATAAGAGACTCGAGCTCCACTGGTAGGTCCTTAGCTGCAACCTCATCCTTCAAGGCATCCGAGAGACCATGAGAGAAAGCAGCGACCAGAGCCTCATTATTCCAGCCCACCTCTGCTGCCAGGGTACGAAACTCAATGGCGTATTCAGCTACGGATCGTGAACCCTGTCTGATGGACATAAGGAGCTTCGCAGCAGAGGCAGCACGAGCCGGCACATCGAATACCTTCCGAAGAGAAGCAACAAAACCGGAAAACTCGGCAACCACCGGATTGTTGTTCTCCCATAAAGGGCTGGCCCAGGCCAAGGCCTTGTCCGAGAGCAACGAGATCAAGAAGCCCACCTTTGATCTCTCAGTAGGAAAGGCATGTGGCAGCAACTCGAAATAAATGCCCACCTGGTTAAGGAAACCTCGGCACAGAGTTGGCTCTCCCCCAAAGCGCTGTGGAAGAGGGGCAGAACCGGTCATACCCCGAAACAACGCAGGCGCAACAACAGGTGTCGGGGTAGACTCTGGCGCAACAACCGGAGCGGCAGTAGGAGCGACAACCGACCCATCGGCAACGGGAGCGAAATGAGCCGTGCGTTCAAGCAGGGTTAGCAACGCCACAGCGAACCGACCCAACAGGTGATCCTGCTGATCAAGTCTGGCAACCAGCATGGGTAGCGAGGATGGCCCTGTACCGTCAGAATTCATGGCTTGGTCCTAATGTCACGGAACCATGAACCAGACGTACAACAAGAGATAAGGGAAAATAAGAAGGCTTTATTGAAAATAAAGCTGTAAAGCAAAAGTCCAAACGGATGGTGAAACCGAAGCAGAGTCTTTGAGAGGCCAGGGGTCAGGAACCAGAAGGGTAGTCAGACGAAGCCAGGATCAGGAACCAGCAGGGTAGTCAGACGAAGCCAGGATCAGGAACCAGCAGGGTAGTCAGACGAAGCCAGGATCAGGAACCAGAAGCAGCAGCAGTCTTAGAAGCATGTGAACACAGGAGGACCAAGCAAGGAACTGAAGCCACAGACCTCCTATATATATGAGCTAGGCATCCAGCTCCTCCCAGTGGGAAGGAGGAGCCGCAGGGTGGAAGGCTACAAGAAACCCAGAAACCAAGATGGCCGCCAGCACATGTCAAACGAAGGAGAACAGCAAGAAGGTAAGACCATGACACCTTCTTTCACCAAATATTGATTAGGTCCTACGATATACTTGCTTCCACACAATATTGATTAAGGGGTTTGATATGCATGCTTCCACAAAATACTGATTGAGGGCTACGATATACCTGCTTCCACAAAATACTGATTAAGGGTTTCGATATACCTGCTTCCACAAAATATTGATTGAGGGCTGCGATATACCTGCTTCCACAAAATACTGATTAAGGGGTTTGATATACCTGTTTACACCAATTTTTGACTGAGGCCTACGAGATACCTGCTTCCACCCAATACTGAGTAATGGGTTCAATATACCTGTTTCCACCAAATATTTATTGAGGCCTACGATATACCTGCTTCCAAAAAATAGTGATTAAGGGGTTTGACATACCTGCTTCCACAAAATACCAAATAAGGGCTGCGATATACCTGCTTCCACAAAATACTGATTAAGGGGTTTGATAAACCTGCTTTCATAAAATACTGATTAACCACCTCCGGACCGCTGTACGCACAGACGCGTCCTGGAGGTGGTTGATTCATTCCGAGTGGACGCGCCGGCGCGTCCTCTCGCGAGACGCGAGATTTCCTGTGAACGCGCGCACACAGGCGCGTGCGCTCACAGGAACGGAAGGTAAGAAAGTGGATCTCCAGCCTGCCAGCGGCGATCGTTCGCTGGCAGGCTGGAGATGTGATTTTTTTAACCCCTAACAGGTATATTAGATGCTGTTTTGATAACAGTGTCTAATATACCTGCTACCTGGTCCTCTGGTGGTCCCCTTTGTTTGGATCGACCACCAGAGGACACAGGTAGCTCAGTAATATGTTGCACCAAGCACCACACTACACTACACCCCCCCCCCGTCACTTATTAACCCCTTATTCACCCTTGATCACCCTTGATCACCCCTGATCACCCCATATAGACTCCCTGATCACCCCCCTGTCATTGATTACCCCCCTGTCATTGATCACCCCCCTGTAAAGCTCCATTTAGACGTCCGCATGATTTTTACGGATCCACTGATAGATGGATCGGATCCGCAAAACGCACACGGACGTCTGAATGGAGCCTTACAGGGGCGTGATCAATGACTGTGGTGATCACCCCATATAGACTCCCTGATCACCCCCTTGTCATTGATTACCCCCCTGTCATTGATTACCCCCCTGTCATTGATCACACCCCTGTAAAGCTCCATTCAGACATCTGCATGATTTTTACGGATCCACTGATAGATGGATCGGATCCGCAAAACGCACACGGACGTCTGAATGGAGCCTTACAGGGGCGTGATCAATGACTGTGGTGATCACCCCATATAGACTCCCTGATCACCCCCCTGTCATTGATTACCCCCCTGTCATTGATCACACCCCTGTAAAGCTCCATTCAGACGTCCGCATGATTTTTACGGATCCACTGATAGATGGATCGGATCCGCAAAACGCACACGGACGTCTGAATGGAGCCTTACAGGGGCGTGATCAATGACTGTGGTGATCACCCCATATAGACTCCCTGATCACCCCCCTGTCATTGATTACCCCCCTGTCATTGATCACACCCCTGTAAAGCTCCATTCAGACGTCCGCATGATTTTTACGGATCCACTGATAGATGGATCGGATCCGCAAAACGCACACGGACGTCTGAATGGAGCCTTACAGGGGCGTGATCAATGACTGTGGTGATCACCCCATATAGACTCCCTGATCACCCCCCTGTCATTGATTACCCCCCTGTCATTGATCACACCCCTGTAAAGCTCCATTCAGACGTCCGCATGATTTTTACGGATCCACTGATAGATGGATCGGATCCGCAAAACGCACACGGACGTCTGAATGGAGCCTTACAGGGGCGTGATCAATGACTGTGGTGATCACCCCATATAGACTCCCTGATCACCCCCCTGTCATTGATTACCCCCCTGTCATTGATCACACCCCTGTAAAGCTCCATTCAGACGTCCGCATGATTTTTACGGATCCACTGATAGATGGATCGGATCCGCAAAACGCACACGGACGTCTGAATGGAGCCTTACAGGGGCGTGATCAATGACTGTGGTGATCACCCCATATAGACTCCCTGATCACCCCCCTGTCATTGATTACCCCCCTGTCATTGATCACACCCCTGTAAACCTCCATTCAGACGTCCGCATGATTTTTACGGATCCACTGATAGATGGATCGGATCCGCAAAACGCACACGGACGTCTGAATGGAGCCTTACAGGGGCGTGATCAATGACTGTGGTGATCACCCCATATAGACTCCCTGATCACCCCCCTGTCATTGATTACCCCCCTGTCATTGATCACACCCCTGTAAAGCCCCATTCAGACGTCCGCATGATTTTTACGGATCCACTGATAGATGGATCGGATCCGCAAAACGCACACGGACGTCTGAATGGAGCCTTACAGGGGCGTGATCAATGACTGTGGTGATCACCCCATATAGACTCCCTGATCACCCCCCTGTCATTTATTACCCCCCTGTCATTGATCACACCCCTGTAAAACTCCATTCAGACATCCGCATGATTTTTACGGATCCACTGATAGATGGATCGGATCCGCAAAACGCACACGGACGTCTGAATGGAGCCTTACAGGGGCGTGATCAATGACTGTGGTGATCACCCCATATAGACTCCCTGATCACCCCCCTGTCATTGATTACCCCCCTGTCATTGATCACACCCCTGTAAAGCCCCATTCAGACGTCCGCATGATTTTTACGGATCCACTGATAGATGGATCGGATCCGCAAAACGCACACGGACGTCTGAATGGAGCCTTACAGGGGCGTGATCAATGACTGTGGTGATCACCCCATATAGACTCCCTGATCACCCCCCTGTCATTTATTACCCCCCTGTCATTGATCACACCCCTGTAAAACTCCATTCAGACATCCGCATGATTTTTACGGATCCACTGATAGATGGATCGGATCCGCAAAACGCACACGGACGTCTGAATGGAGCCTTACAGGGGCGTGATCAATGACTGTGGTGATCACCCCATATAGACTCTCTATATGGGGTCACCCCCCTGTCATTGATCACCCCCCTGTAAGGCTCCATTCAGAAATTTTTTTGGCCCAAGTTAGCGGAAATTATTTTTTTTTTTCTTACAAAGTCTCATATTCCACTAACTTGTGTCAAAAAATAAAATCTCACATGAACTCACCATACCCCTCACGGAATCCAAATGCGTAAAATTTTTTAGACATTTATATTCCAGACTTCTTCTCACGCTTTAGGGCCCCTAGAATGCCAGGTCAGTATAAATACCCCACATGTGACCCCATTTCGGAAAGAAGATACCCCAAGGTATTCCGTGAGGGGCATATTGAGTCCATGAAAGATTGAAATTTTTGTCCCAAGTTAGCGGAAAGGGAGACTTTGTGAGAAAAAAAAAAAAATCAATTTCTGCTAACTTGTGCCAAAAAAAATAAATTTCTATGAACTCGCCATGCCCCTCATTGAATACCTTGGGGTGTCTTCTTTCCAAAATGGGGTCACATGTGGGGTAGTTATACTGCCCTGGCATTCTAGGGGCCCTAAAGCGTAAGAAGAAGTCTGGGATCCAAATGTCTAAAAATGCCCTCATAAAATGAATGTGGGCCCCTTTGCGCATCTAGGCTGCAAAAAAGTGTCACACATGTGGTATCGCCGTACTCAGGAGAAGTTGGGCAATGTGTTTTGGGGTGTCATTTTACATATACCCATGCTGGGTGAGATAAATATCTTGGTCAAATGCCAACTTTGTATAAAATATCTTGGCAAAAGACAACTTTTACCATTTTTTTATACAAAGTTGTCTTTTGCCAAGATATTTCTCTCACCCAGCATGGGTATATGTAAAATGACACCCCAAAACACATTCCCCAACTTCTACTGAATACGGAGATACCACATGTGTGACACTTTTTTGCAGCCTAGGTGGGCAAAGGGGCCCACATTCCAAAGAGCACCTTTCGGATTTCACCAGCCATTTTTTACAGAATTTGATTTCAAACTCCTTACCACACATTTGGGCCCCTAGAATGCCAGGGCAGTATAGCTACCCCACAAGTGACCCCATTTTGGAAAGAAGACATCCCAAGGTATTCGCTGATGGGCATAGTGAGTTCATGGAAGTTTTTATTTTTTGTCACAAGTTAATGGAATATGAGACTTTGTAAGAAAAAAAAATCAAAAAAAAAAATCATAATTTTCCGCTAACTTGTGACAAAAAATAAAAAGTTCTATGAACTCACTATGCCCATCAGCGAATACCTTAGGGTGTCTACTTTCCGAAATGGGGTCATTTGTGGGGTAGTTATACTGCCCTGGCATTTTCCAGGGGCCCTAATGTGTGGTAAGTAGGTAAATGACCTGTGAAATCCTAAAGGTGCTCTTTGGAATGTGGGCCCCTTTGCCCACCTAGGCTGCAAAAAAGTGTCACACATGTGGTATCGCCGTATTCAGGAGAAGTTGGGGAATGTGTTTTGGGGTGTCATTTTACATATACCCTTGCTGGGTGAGAGAAATATCTTGGCAAAAGACAACTTTTCCCATTTTTTTATACAAAGTTGGCATTTGACCAAGATATTTCTCTCACCCAGCATGGGTATATGTAAAATGACACCCCAAAACACATTCCCCACCTTCTCCTGAGTACGGCGATACCAGATGTGTGACACTTTTTTGCAGCCTAGATGCGCAAAGGGGCCCAAATTCCTTTTAGGAGGGCATTTTTAGACATTTGGATACCAGACTTCTTCTCACGCTTTGGGGCCCCTAGAATGCCAGGGCAGTATAAATACCCCACATGTGACCCCATTTTGGAAAGAAGACACCCCAAGGTATTCAATGAGGGGCATGGCGAGTTCATAGAATTTTTTTTTTTTTGGCACAAGTTAGCGGAAATTGATATTTTTAATTTTTTTCTCACAAAGTCTCCCGTTCCGCTAACTTGGGACAAAAATTTCAATCTTTCATGGACTCAATATGCCCCTCACGGAATACCTGGGGGTGTCTTCTTTCCGAAATGGGGTCACATGTGGGGTATTTATACTGCCCTGGCATTCTAGGGGCCCTAAAGCGTGAGAAGAAGTCTGGAATATAAATGTCTAAAAAATTTTACGCATTTGGTTTCCGTGAGGGGTATGGTGAGTTCATGTGAGATTTTATTTTTTGACACAAGTTAGTGGAATATGAGACTTTGTAAGAAAAAAATAAAAAAATTCCGCTAACTTGGGCCAAAAAAATGTCTGAATGGAGCCTTACAGGGGGGTGATCAATGACAGGGGGGGTGATCAATGACAGGGGGGTGATCAGGGAGTCTATATGGGGTGATAACCACAGTCATTGATCACGCCCGTGTAAGGCTTCATTCAGACGTCCGTATGCGTTTTGCGGATCCGATCCATCTATCAGTGGATCCGTAAAAATCATGCGGACGTCTGAATGGAGCTTTACAGGGGGGTAATCAATGACAGGGGGGTAATCAATGACAGGGGGGTGATCAGGGAGTCTATATGGGGTGATCACCACAGTCATTGATCACGCCCCTGTAAGGCTTCATTCAGACGTCCGTATGCGTTTTGCGGATCCGATCCATCTATCAGTGCATCCGTAAAAATCATGCGGACATCTGAATGGAGCTTTACAGGGGGGTAATCAATGACAGGGGGGTGATCAGGGAGTCTATATGGGGTGATCACCACAGTCATTGATCACGCCCCTGTAAGGCTTCATTCAGACGTCCGGATGCGTTTTGCGGATCCGATCCATCTATCAGTGGATCCGTAAAAATCATGCGGACGTCTGAATGGAGCTTTACAGGGGGGTAATCAATGACAGGGGGGTAATCAATGACAGGGGGGTGATCAGGGAGTCTATATGGGGTGATCACCACAGTCATTGATCATGCCCCTGTAAGGCTTCATTCAGACGTCCGGATGCGTTTTGCGGATCCGATCCATCTATCAGTGCATCCGTAAAAATCATGCGGACATCTGAATGGAGCTTTACAGGGGGTTGATCAATGACAGGGGGGTGATCACCACAGTCATTGATCATGCCCCTGTAAGGCTTCATTCAGAAGTCCGGATGCGTTTTGCGGATCGGATCCATCTATCAGTGCATCCGTAAAAATCATGCGGACATCTGAATGGCGCTTTACAGGGGGGTGATCAGGGAGTCTATATGGGGTGATCACCACAGTCATTGATCATGCCCCTGTAAGGCTTCATTCAGACGTCCGGATGCGTTTTGCGGATCCGATCCATCTATCAGTGCATCCGTAAAAATCATGCGGACATCTGAATGGAGCTTTACAGGGGGGTAATCAATGACAGGGGGGTGATCACCACAGTCATTGATCATGCCCCTGTAAGGCTTCATTCAGACGTCCGGATGCGTTTTGCGGATCGGATCCATCTATCAGTGCATCCATAAAAATCATGCGGACATCTGAATGGAGCTTTACAGGGGGGTGATCAGGGAGTCTATATGGGGTGATCACCACAGTCATTGATCATGCCCCTGTAAGGCTTCATTCAGACGTCCGGATGCGTTTTGCGGATCGGATCCATCTATCAGTGCATCCGTAAAAATCATGCGGACATCTGAATGGAGCTTTACAGGGGGGTGATCAGGGAGTCTATATGGGGTGATCACCACAGTCATTGATCATGCCCCTGTAAGGCTTCATTCAGACGTCCGGATGCGTTTTGCAGATCCGATCCATCTATCAGTGGATCCGTAAAAATCATGCGGACGTCTGAATGGAGCTTTACAGGGGGGTAATCAATGACAGGGGGGTAATCAATGACAGGGGGTGATCAGGGAGTCTATATGGGGTGATCACCACAGTCATTGATCATGCCCCTGTAAGGCTTCATTCAGACGTCCGGATGCGTTTTGCGGATCCGATCCATCTATCAGTGGATCCGTAAAAATCATGCGGACATCTGAATGGAGCTTTACAGGGGGGTGATCAATGACAGGGGGGTAATCAATGACAGGGGGGTGATCAGGGAGTCTATATGGGGTGATCAGGGGTGATCAGGGGCTAATAAGGGGTTAATAAGTGACGGGGGGGGTGTAGTGTAGTGTAGTGGTGCTTGGTGCTACTTTACTGAGCTACCTGTGTCCTCTGGTGGTCGATCCAAACAAAGGGGACCATCAGAGGACCAGGTAGCAGGTATATTAGACGCTGTTATCAAAACAGCGTCTAATATACCTGTTAGGGGTTAAAAAAAACACATCTCCAGCCTGCCAGCGAACGATCGCCGCTGGCAGGCTGGAGATCAACTCTCTTACCTTCCGTTCCTGTGAGCGCGCGCGCCTGTGTGCGCGCGTTCACAGGAAATCTCGGCCATCGCGAGATGACGCGTATATGCGTGACTGTGCGCAGCGCTGCCACCTCCGGAACGCGATCCTGCGTTAGGCGGTCCGGAGGTGGTTAAGTAGGGTCTCATTTTTTGCGGGATGAGATGACTGTTTGATTGGCATCTATTTTGGGGTGCATATGACTTTTTGATTGCTTGCTATTACACTTTTTGTGACTTAAGATGACAAAAAATGGCTTTTTTTACACCGTTTTTATTTTTATTTTTTTACGGTGGTCATCTGAGGGGCTAGATCATGTGATATTTTTATAGAGCCGGGCGATACGGACGCGGCGATACCTAATATGTATACTTTTTTTTTATTTATGTAAGTTTTACACAATGATTTCATTTTTGAAACAAAAAAAATCATGTTTTAGTGTTTCCATAGTCTAAGAGCCATAGTTTTTTCAGTTTTTGGGCGATTATCTTGGGTAGGGTATGATTTTTGCGGGATGAGATGACGGTTTGATTGGTACAATTTTGGCGTACATGCGACTTTTTTGATCACTTTTATTACCTTTTTTGGGAAGTAAGGTGGGCAAAATTTCAATTTCATCATAGTTTTTTATTTTTTATTTTTATGGTGTTCACCGTTCGGGTAAAGTAACATGACCGTTTTATAGATCAGGTCGTTACGGACGCGGCGATACCAAACATGTGTAGGGAATTTTATTTTTTTCATTTTTTATCAGTGATAAATGTGTTTTTTGATTTTTACTTTTTTTTCACTTTTATTCACTTTTTTTTGACCCAGACCCACTTGGTTCTTGAAGATCCAGTGGGTCTGATGTCTGTATAATACAGTACAGTACAATATATATTGTTCTGTACTGTATTTTACTTACACTGAACAGATCTATGCCTTTCAGCACAGATCTGTTCAGCACCATGGACAGCAGGACGCCTGAGAGGCGTCCTGTTGCCATGGGAACCTTCCCCGTCTGCTCAGAACTTCGCAGACGGGGAAGGGTAAGGAGGGGATCTCTCGGGGGGCTCTCTGGGGGCTCTCTCCCTCTCCATCAGGGGGCTGCAAAGGCACAGCAGCCCCCCGATGGGAGAGGGAGGGAGCTCCCTGCGCTGTTAACCTTTTCCATACAGCGGTCCGTACGGACCGCTGTATGGAAAGGGTTAAACGGCTGACATCGCATCGCAGATGTCAGCCGTTTATACCAGGGTGCCAGCAATGTGCTGGCACCCTGGTATCCCTATTAGACACCAACGATTATACAAGGGGAGGCGGGCGGGGGATCGCGATCCCGCCTGCCGCACCGCCCGCCTCCCGCACCGCCCACACCGCCCGCAACCCTCCCCCTGCACCTCCCGCCACCATAAAAATCATTCGGGGGTGCAGGGGGGGGTGAATAAAACTTTTTTTAGGCATATAAAGTTTCTGATCTCCGCGGTCAGGGACCGCGGGGACCAGAAACTGCAGAAATCGCAGCAAACCGCAGGTCTGAATTGACCTGCGGTTTGCCGCGATCGCCGACATGGGGTGGTCACGGGACCCCCCCGCGCATTTAGCCTAGGTGCCTGCTCAATGATTTGAGCAGGCACCGGGTTACGATCACTGCCAGCCGCACGGCAGTGATCGAAAATACACAGGGCGTACATGTACGCCCTGTGTCCTTAAGTACCAGGGCACAAGGGCGTACCTGTACGCCCTATGTCCTTAAGAGGTTAAGGACTTAGGACGTACCGGTACGGCATGGGTCCCGAATCCTTAAGGACCCATGACGTACCGGTACGTCATGGCTTTAATTCCCGATTTCAGCGCCGCTGGGGTTAATCGGAACAGGATGCCGGCTGAAATCATTCAGCCGGCATCCCGTAACAACGAAGGGGGGGTCATTTTATCCCCCCCCGTATCGACGATCGCAGAAAACCGCAGGTCAATTCAGACTTGCGGTTTTCTGCGCTTTTAGACGATTCTGATCAGAGACCGCGGGGATCAAACTTTTAAATGCCCAAAAATAAGTTTTATTAACCCCCCCTGAATGATATTATGAGGGCGGGTGGTGCAGGGGGGGTGCGGCAGGCGGTGCGGGAGGCGGGCGGTGCGGCAGGCGGGATCGCGATCCCCCGCCCGCCTCTCCTTGAATAATCGTTGGTGGACAGTGGTTATACCAGGGTGTCAGCACATTGCAATATATATTGTACTGTACTGTATTATACAGACATCAGACCCATTAGATCTTCAAGAACCAAGTGGGTCTGGGTCAAAAAAATGTAAAAAAAAAGTGAAAAAAGTTAAGATAAAAAAAAACACATTTATCACTGAATAAAAAAAAAATTAAAAAAAATACACTACACATATTAGGTATCGCCGCGTCCGTAATGACCTGATCTATAAAACGGTCATGTTACTTTCCCCGCACGGTGAACGCCATAAAAATAAAAAAATAAAAACTATGAGAAAATTTTAAATTTGCCCACCTTACTTCCCAAAAAAGGTAATAAAAGTGATCAAAAAAGTCGCATGTACGCCAAAAGAGTACCAATCAAACCGTCATCTCATCCCGCAAAAATCATACCCTACCCAAGATAATCGCCCAAAAACTGAAAAAACTATGGCTCTTAGACTATGGAAACACTAAAACATGATTTTTTTTTGTTTCAAAAATGAAATCATTGCGTAAAACTTAAATAAATAAAACAAAAGTATACATATTAGGTATCGACGCGTCCGTATCGACCAGCTCTATAAAAATATCACATGACCTAACCCCTCAGGTGACCACCGTAAAAAATAAAAAATAAAAACGGTGTAAAAAAAGCAATTTTTTGTCATCTTACGTCACAAAAAGTGTAATAGCAAGCGATCAAAAAGTCATATGCACCCCAAAATAGTGCCAATCAAACCGTCATCTCATCCCGCAAAAAATTAGACCCTATTTAAGATAATCGCCCAAAAACTGAAAAAACTATGGCTCTTAGACTATGGAGACACTAAAACATTTTTTTGTTTTAAAAATGAAATCATTGTGTAAAACTTACATAAATCAAAAAAAATTGTATACATATAAGGGTATCGCCACGTCCATGACAACCTGCTCTATAAAATTACCACATGATCTAACCTGTCAGATGAATGTTGTAAATAACAAAAATAAAACATGCTAAAAAATCTATTTCTTGTTACCTTGCCGCACAAAAAAGTGTAATATAGAGCAACCAAAAATCATATGCACCCTAAACTAGTACCAACAAAACTGCCACCCTATCCCGTAGTTTCCAAAATGGGGTCACTTTTTTGGAGTTTCTACTCTAGGGGTGCATCAGGGGGGCTTCAAATGGGACATGGTGTCAAAAAACCAGTCCAGCAAAATCTGCCTTCCAAAAACCGCATGGCATTCCTTTCCTTCTGCGCCCTGCCGTGTGCCCGTACAGCAGTTTATGACCACATATGGGGTGTTTCTGTAAACTACAGAATCAGGGCCATAAATAATGAGTTTTGTTTGGCTGTTAACCCTTGCTTTGTAACTGGAAAAAAATTATTAAAATGGAAAATCTGCAAAAAAAGTGACATTTTGAAATTGTATCTCTATTTTCCATTAAATCTTGTGCAATACCTAAAGGGTTAACAAAGTTTGTAAAATCTGTTTTGAATACCTTGATGGGTGTAGTTTCTTAGATGGGGTCACTTTTATGGAGTTTCTACTCTAGGGGTGCATCAGGGGGGCTTCAAATGGGACATGGTGTCAAAAAACCAGTCCAGCAAAATCTGGCTTCCAAAAACCATACGGCGCACCTTTCCCTCTACGCCCTACTGTGTGCCCGTACAGTAGTTTACGGCCACATATGGGGTGTTTCTGTAAACGGAAGAGTCAGGGCAATAAAGATACAGTCTTGTTTGGCTGTTAACCCTTGCTTTGTTAGTGGAAAAAATGGGTTAAAATGGAAAATTAGGCAAAAAAAAGAAATTCTCAAATTTCATCCCCATTTGCCAATAACTCTTGTGCAACACCTAAAGGGTTAACGAAGTCTGTAAAATCAGTTTTGAATACCTTGAGGGGTGTAGTTTATAGAATGGGATCATTTTGGGGCGGTTTCTATTATGTAAGCCTTGCAAAGTGACTTCAGACCTGTAGTGGTCCCTAAAAACTGGGTTTTTGTACATTTCTGAAAAATTTCAAGATTTGCTTCTAAACTTCTAAGCCTTGTAACATCCCCAAAAAATAAAATATCATTCCCAAAATGCTACAAACATGAAGTAGACATATGGGGAATGTAAAGTCATCCCAATTTTTGGGGGTATTACTATGTATTACAGAAGTAGAGAAACTGAAACTTTGAAATTTGCAAATTTTTCAAAATTTTTGGTAAATATGGTATTTTTTATGCAAAAAAAATTTCTTTTTTTACCCAATTTTAACAGTGTCATGAAGTACAATATGTGACGAAAAAACTATCTCAGAACGGCCTGGATAAGTCAAAGCGTTTTAAAGTTATCAGCACTTAAAGTGACACTGGTCAGATTTGCAAAAAATGGCCAAGTCCTTAAGGTGAAATAGGGCTGAGTCCTTAAGGGGTTAAAGTCAAATTAGAGGTAATATTCTCAACACCTCAGCACTGAATATTATTAACTGCACCACTGGCCTTCCTTAAATACACAGATAGTGTTGGGAGTGAATATTCAAATCGCGAATATCGCCACTTCGAGAATTCGCAAAGATTTAGAATATACAGTCGTGGCCAAAAGTTTTGAGAATTACATAAATATTGGAAATTGGAACAGTTGCTGCTTAAGTTTTTATAAAAGCAATTTGCATATACTCCAGAATGTTATGAAGAGTGATCAGATGAATTGCATAGTCCTTCTTTGCCATGAAAATTAACTTAATCCCCAAAAAAACTTTCCACTGCATTTCATTGCTGTCATTAAAGGACCTGCTGAGATCATTTCAGTAATTGTCTTGTTAACTCAGGTGAGAATGTTGATTAGCACAAGGCTGGAGATCATTATGTCAGGCTGATTGGGTTATAATAGCAGATTTGACATGTTAAAAGGAGGGTGATGCTTGAAATCATTGTTCTTCCATTGTTAACCATGGTGACCTGCAAAGAAACGATTGCAGCCATCATTGCGTTGCATAAAAATGGCTTCACAGGCAAGGATATTGTGGCTACTAAGATTGCACCTCAATCAACAATTTATAGGATCATCAAGAACTTCAAGGAAAGAGGTTCAATTTGTGTTAAGAAGGCTTCAGGGCGTCCAAGAAAGTCCAGCAAGCGCCAGGATCGTCTCCTAAAGAGGATTCAGCTGCGGGATCAGAGTGCCACCAGTGCAGAGCTTGCTCAGGAATGGCAGCAGGCAGGTGTGAGCGCATCTGCACGCACAGTGAGGCGAAGACTTTTGGAAGATGGCCTGGTGTCAAGAAGGGCAGCAAAGAAGCCACTTCTCTCCAAAAAAACCCATCAGGGACAGATTGATCTTCTGCAGAAAGTTTGGTGAATGGACTGCTGAGGACTGGGGCAAAGTCATATTTTCCGATGAAGCCTCTTTCCGATTGTTTGGGGCATCTGGAAAAAGGCTTGTCCGCAGAAGAAAAGGTGAGCGCTACCATCAGTCCTGTGTCATGCCAACAGTAAAGCATCTTGAGACCATTCATGTGTGGGGTTGCTTCTCATCCAAGGGAGTGGGCTCACTCACAATATTGCCCAAAAACACAGCCATGAATAAAGAATGGTACCAAAACACCCTCCAACAGAAACTTCTTCCAACAATCCAACAACAGTTTGGTGAAGAACAATGCATTTTCCAGCACGATGGAGCACTGTGCCATAAGGCAAAAGTGATAACTAAGTGGCTCGGGGACCAAAACGTTGACATTTTGGGTCCATGGCCTGGAAACTCCCCAGATCTTAATCCCATTGAGAACTTGTGGTCAATCCTCAAGAGGCGGATGGACAAACAAAAACCCACTAATTCTGACAAACTCCATGAAGTGATTATGAAAGAATGGGTTGCTATGAGTCAGGAGTTGGCCCAGAAGTTGATTGAGAGCATGTCCAGTCGAATTGCAGAGGTCCTGTAAAAGAATGGCCAACACTGCAAATACTGACTCTTTGCATAAATGTCATGTAATTGTCGATAAAAGCCTTTGAAACGTATGAAGTGCGTGTAATTATATTTCACTACATCGCAGAAACAACTGAAACAAAGATCTAAAAGCAGTTTAGCAGCAAACTTTGTGAAAACTAATATTTGTGTCATTCTCAAAACTTTTGGCCACGACTGTATATTCTTATTCGCGAATATTCTAGATTTCTTTTCATCTGAACCCATGATCCCTCCCTGCTTCTTGCTTGTGGGCCAATGAGAAGGCTGCAATGTCTTTGTCTGAGCATAGCAACATCCCTAGCAACCCATAGGAAAGCTGCCTACCCCTTACTATATAAGAACCTCCCCAGCAGCCGTTTTCTGCTGTTCTTTGCAGTTCTGAGAGAGACAGCAGTTTCATTGCTGTGCTCTATGCTTTGCTGTGTCATTACATTAGATAGTCAGTTAGTTAGCTTATATATATATAATACAGATAGTTAGTGGGAAATAGTCAGTGTAGGTTAGATTGTGATATAGTGTAGCTGATAGGTTCCAGTGCAGAGTGTTAGGTAGTGTGATAGGTTCTGCTGTCCATACATACATGCTACAGACATAGTGCTGTGATGTCACAAGTTCACAACAATAGTGCACCAATCAGAAATATGTAGTAAGACCTGCTAAAATGTGAAGTTGCACGTATTGCTCCAAAATATGTGCATCATTAATGTTGGGCGAGCATGCTCGGCCGAACACTATTTTGTCTCGAGCATTGCGATGCTCGGCACATCGCGAAAAGCTTGAGTCTCCTCCCCGCACGTTTGTTGGCTGCTACACAGCAAATAAACGCGCGGAGAAGTTCTGGCACTCACTGTAATGCTGTAGCCATGTTGGTTACTGGCATTACAGTGATTGGCTGGCCGGAACGCGTCATCAGGTGTTATATAGCACCCAATGAGACACAGGGTTTGGCTCAGTCTTAGTCAGGGAGAGCTGCAGCAGAAGGGACAGATAGTGTAGGAACAGGAATTGTATTTTTTTTCAGGCAGGGTTTAAGGACTATTGTTTTATCTGGCTGTAATTGAAATCAGAATAAACCTTTCCTGTTTTTGGCCAATTAGGATTACCATAATTATTATTATTTAACAAATGTCAGAATAACATGCCATGTTTGGAAGCTTCTGTTAGGTTTGTTGGCAACTTCTGAGTTAATTAGAGACACACCTGTGGATGTATTTAAATGCACACCTGAAACACACTGCTTTGTGTAGCATCGTGGGAAAGTCTAAAGAAATCAGCCAAGATGTCAGGAAGAGGATTGTGGACTTGCACAAGTCTTACTCAACCTTGGGTGCAATTTCAAGATACCTGAAGGTACAAACAATTATACAAACAAGATGGGAATGTCAAGCCATCATACCGCTCAGGATGAAGATGGGTTCTGTGTCCCAGAGATGAACGTGCTTGGGTCCGAAATGTGCATATCAACCCAAGAACCAAAGCAAAAGACCTTGTGAAGATGATGGCAGAAGCTGGTAAGATGGTGTCAATATCCACAGTAAAACGAATACTGTATGAACATGGGCTGAAAGGCCACTCTGCCAGGAAGAAGTCATTACTCCAAAAGAAACATTAAAAAAAGCCAGATTAATGTTTGCAAATGCACACAGGAACAAAGACCTACATTTTTGGAGACATGTCCTGTGGTCTGACGAAACAAAAATTGAACTTTTTGCCCATAAAGACCATCGTTACTTTGAAGGAAAAAGGGAGAATCTTGGAAGCCTAAGAACACCATCCCAACTGTGAAACACGGGGGTGGCAGCATCATGTTGTGGGGTTGTTTAGCTGCAGGAGGGACTAGTGCACTTCACAAAATAGATGGCGTCATGAGGAAAGAACATTATGTGGAAATACTGAAGCAACATCTCAAGACATCAGTCACGAAGTTAAAGCTTGGGCGGAAATGGGTCTTCCAAATGGAAAATGACCAGAAGCATACTGCTAAACTGGTTACAAAGTGGCTTAAAGGGGTTGTCTCATCATGGACAATGGGGGCATATCGCTAGGATATGCCCCCATTGTAACATAGTAACATAGTATAGGGACCCGTACCTATATCGAGAACGGAGCCCCGCAAAATGGTGGCTCGAGGACTCCGGTCCGGCCACCACCAAGCGGGCTCCGCATAGAAATTAATGGGAGCATACCGCGCATGCGCAATCCCCGCTCCCATTCATTTCTATGGGGCTAACGGAAATAGCCGAGACAGCGCACGGCTATTTTCGCCGACCCCATAGAAAATGAATGCGCCTCCTTCACTTGCGGGGCTCCGTTCTCGATATAGGTGCGGGGGACAACCCCTTTAAGGATAACAAAGTCAATGTTTTGGAGTGGCCATCACGAAGCCCTGATCTCAGTCCTATTTAAAATGTATGGGCAAAGCTGAAAAGGCAGGTGCGAGCAAGGCGACCAACAAACATGGCTCAGTTACACCAGTTTTGTCAGGAGGAATGGGCCCAAATTCCGACTGTGAGGAATATGGACTATTATTTCATCTCAGCCATGTTCTCACACCAGCCATCTGCTGTCTGATAGCTGGCTTCAAACAAGTCACTCGCTTACACATAGCATAGGAAAACATCTCTGCAGGTAATCTAAGCCATTCACCACTTCAATCAAATTATCAGACATCATGAAACTGGCGATTCATAAAGAATTATGAATCGCCCGTCCATCACAGGCATAAACCATATATATATAGTACAGACCAAAAGTTTGGACACACCTTCTCATTCAAAGAGTTTTCTTTATTTTCATGACTATGAAAATTGTAGATTCACACTGAAGGCATCAAAACTATGAATTAACACATGTGGAATTATATACATAACAAACAAGTGTGAAACAGCTGAAAATATGTCATATTCTAGGTTCTTCAAAGTAGCCACCTTTTGCTTTGATTACTGCTTTGCATACTCTTGGCATTCTCTTGATGAGCTTCAAGAGGTAGTCCCCTGAAATGGTTTTCACTTCACAGGTGTGCCCTGTCAGGTTTAATAAGTGAGATTTCTTGCCTTATAAATGGGGTTGGGACCATCAGTGGCGTTGAGGAGAAGTCAGGTGGATACACAGCTGATAGTTCTACTGAATAGACTGTTAGAATTTGTATTATGGCAAGAAAAAAGCAGCTAAGTAAAGAAAAACGAGTGGCCATCATTACTTTAAGAAATGAAGGTCAGTCAGTCAGCCGAAAAATTGGGAAAACTTTGAAAGTAAGGGCTATTTGACTATGAAGGAGAGTGATGGGGTGCTGGGCCAGATGACCTGGCCTCCACAGTCACCGGACCTGAACCCAATCGAGATGGTTTGGGGTGAGCTGGACCGCAGAGTGAAGGCAAAAGGGCCAACAAGTGCTAAACATCTCTGGGAACTCCTTCAAGACTGTTGGAAGACCATTTCAGGGGACTACCTATTGAAGCCCATCAAGAGAATGCCAAGAGTGTGCA
>NC_053390.1:577215443-577258675 GCF_905171765.1 Bufo bufo
AAGCAGTAATCAAAGCAAAAGGTGGCTACTTTGAAGAACCTAAAATATGACATATTTTCAGTTGTTTCACACTTGTTTGTTATGTATATAATTCCACATGTGTTAATTCATAGTTTTGATGCCTTCATAGTCATGAAAATAAAGAAAACTCTTTGAATGACAAGGTGTGTCCAAACTTTTGGTCTGTACTATATATATATATATATATATATATATTTGACCCTGTGGCCAAGACGGTCAGGCTCCTGCTCTTGGTTTGGCAATAGGATGCCAGGGAGGGGAGATATACATATCTCCCCACAGAAACCAAATAACGGTACCAGGTTTGGACTCTTCTTGTAGCCAGAACCTAGGCAGGTCCGTTGGTCCCAGAACCATCTCCCTATGACCTTCTGGTCTGGAGCTATGAACCCTAATAGGTTTTGTGGGTGGTTGGCTGTCAGCCCATAAGAGGAGTCGTGGACCCCTCCCAGGGGCAGGGAGGGGAGGGGCCGGCTACAGGTCAAAAAGCCCATGCAAGCCAGCGGGCGTGTCTTTTTTCTAAAGGGGGGTCACGCTGCATATGTGTTTGGAAGGGACCTGGAAACGGCTGACATCTCTGCCTCCCAGGTGATGACGGCCAAGGATTATCGTAACCATTATTCCTCAACCCAAAGGACTCATCCATCTGGTAAACTGACCTTTTTGCTCTGTTTAATCATGTTTGTATCATAATACCTGTATTTGCAACCACTGTATATATTCTTTGAGCGTATAGTGTTATTTCTAGTGAGCCCTTAAGGCGATTAAATATATAATTTAATCTTGTGCTGTCTTGTATCTCGATCATGAATCCCCACGTCCGTGTTTCGGCCTAGTTATACGCTACTGCGGGTTGGTTTCTCACCCTATATAATCCTGTTAACAGACCGGTCTTATATCAAATGAGAAGCTGGTGGCAGTCTTCCCGGGCTGAGGAAGCGCTGTTTCACTGGGGCAGTGAAAAGGCTCCCTCAGCTTGTTGCCTCTCTGTGTCCGTGTGGACAGGAGAAGTCTGTGGACACTGTACCAAGCTGACCTTACCTGCTCCTCAGGGACGGCATAACGTCACGACTTGGTAACCAGTGACTATACCGTATCTCGCTGGCTCTACGTATTTAACGTCCGGCGGCAGCGAGGTGCGGTATTCGTCACACCGACCAACTATTGTGAGAAGCTTGTGGAAAGATATCCAAAACGTTTGACCCAAGTCATACAGTTTAAAGGCACTGGTACCAAATATTAATGAAATGTATGTAAACTTTAGAATTTGCAGAAAGTTATAAAAATGTCTTAAAACATTCTCTCTCTCATTATTCTGGCATTGGCAAATAATAATAATGATGGTAATACTAATTGACCAAAACCAGGAAAGGTTTATTCCGATTTGATATCAGATATTGAGAAAAACATGCATATGTGTCTTTTTATATAGTGTATGTAAACTTCTGGTTTCAACTGTAGGCTGGTGCCTTTTCAATATTGTGCAAGCACGACCAACGGTGCTGGATTGCAGGGTAGTTGTAACCATGGAAATGAGCAGGGTATAATGTGATAGAAAAATGAATTAAGTCAGCAAAGTAGGCAATATGGACAATCACAATACAATAGTAAGTGTCTTGTATTAACTTCTTCTACATAATAAATTAGATTTGCTGAAGTGAGACAACCCCTTTAATCACAAATGCTGCCTTGACTGACTTTTATCAGTAACTTGGAAAACCTCTTTAATTGAAAGTGATAGCTATGTTTTACCTACCCCCATACACAGTACATGCACTCTAGACTCAGCTGAGCATGCATGTGTTCTCAGTAGGGGGAGTGGTGTAAGCTGCTGTCAAACAACTAACTCAGGTGGTGGTGTACATCCCTTGAGAACAAAAAGATTGGGCATGTTGCAATCCAACTGCCTAATCCTTCTTAACCTCGACATCTAGAATAAGAGGAGAGTCATGAGGACCCCATACACATTAGATAATCAGCTGGTCCCACCGGTTCAGCCAGCATATATCTAATACACATGGCCAGCTTTAGTTTTGCAGGATAGGGAACACCCAGCTACACCCCTGTTGGGGAAGGTAACGACTGGGCACAGTTAGAATTCAACTGCCCAATCCTTTCTGTTCTTGACGAGATAAGATGTTGCCAGAAGAGTTTGGCAGCAGTGCTCCCCGTATGTGTCTGTAAAACCCCATGGCCATCTACGTTTGATTCTCATCGCTCTTTAATCTGTTATTCTGTTATCGTATTCAAAGTATATCACAGGAATGTGTTTCATTCAATTTAATTTATATAATACCATCTATATATTTTCACAATATGATTAGCCCTAAAAACATCATTTAACATACAGTAGTTACTTGCTGGCTGAAATTCATGATTCATAGCCTGACAGATTGTTGCAAAAGCGATATTCCGTGTTTGTTTCTTGGTGATGCTAGGAGATGCCCGTAATTTGGCACAGATATAGCAGCTTTGATGGAATTGCTGAAGTTGGCATATGGTATGTGTTGACTACAAATCTTCAAGCTCTCTGGAGTGAAGAAATACAAATCCAGGATTCTTAAGGTCTTTACAAAGGTGATTAAGGACAATTAATACTACATTAGTACTCTACATATAAAATACTACCTACCACATACAGGGAACAAAACGTGCAAAGTAGATGTTATTCAAAATTCTATTTAAAAATTATTTACGTCCAATCCTCCAGATAGGTCATCAATATCAGATCGTGGGGCTGGACAACTGGTACCCCCACTGATCAGCTGTTTGCTGCAGCTGCCAGCATTATAGACAATACAGGGGACCCAGCCGCAGCGGTGCACCTAGCCTTTCTGCTGCCTCAGGCGAAAACTGAAACAGCGCCCCCCTTCCCATTGTAAATTTCTTTACCTAACCCATTCCCTTCAGCTGCCCCCTCTTGCCCCGTTCTGGTGCTGCCTGAGGCGATCGCCTTACCTGGCCTCATTGGTGGTGCACACTTGCCGAGCTGGATGCAGAAGGTTCTATCCACTGTGTAGTCACCATACCACCTTACCACAGCTCACCTCCTACTCTTCAAGTCAAAGATATTGCAGCCTTCTCATTGGCCCACAAGCAAGAAGCAGTGAGGGGTCATGGGTAGGGTTGAGCGAACCCGAACTGTAAAGTTCAGGTTCGTACCGAACTTTAGGATTTTTGGACCCCGGACCCGAACCCGAACCCGAACATTTCCGTAAAAGTTCGGGTTCGGTGTTCTGCACTTTCTTGGTGCTTTTTGAAAGGCTGCACAGCAGCCAATCAACAAGCGTCATACTACTTGCCCCAAGAGGCCATCACAGCCATGCCTAATAATGACATGGCTGTGATTGGCCAGAGCAGCATGTGACCCAGGCTCTATATAAGCGCTGCACGTCACTCTGCTGTTACAAGTGTAGGGAGAGGATGCTGCTTGACTTGTGATTTCAGGGAGAGAATAGGAGAGAATCTAACTCAGCGATCTACCTAGAAATAGTTGTATGGGTGCAGGACAGCCATTTTATGCATGATCAGTGCACCAGCACTGCATCTGAGCTTTTTGGACATTGCAAATCACAATTTTTTGGGGGTAAACGACAACATCTGGATTAGTCAGTGTGCAATTTAAGGTAGAAATACACCCATCATTTTCTGGGGTTTGAAAAACACACTTTAAAAAAAACAAAAAACTGTATTTTCCAAATCTTCAAGTGTTAAATTCAAGTTTATTATATACAGCTTTCATATTCTGTTACCAAAAAAAAAACACTTTTTTGGCAATCTACAACATCTGTATTAGTCAGTGTGCAATTTAAGCTAGAAATACACCCATCATTTTCTGGGGTTTGACAAACGCTTTTTTGACAAAAAACTGTATTTTCAGGCATTGCAGCATCAGCACGTGTGAAATTACAGGCTTATATACTGCTGTCAAATTCAGTTGTTAAACAAACACTTGTTTGGGCACAAAAGTTGGCAGCCTTTGATGCAGATGTCATTGTGAGATACACCCATAATACATTTGGGTTACATTCAGAGATTTTAAATACCGCCATTTGGTGCACCAATATTCAATTCAGGCCTACACTGGTTCAGGCCCTGTGAGATACACCCTCTACATACAGGGGTTTGAATCAGGCATTTGAAATACAGCCATTTGAAATACAGCCATTTTGTGCAAAGATATATTTACTTCAGGCCTACAGTGGTTCAGGCCCTATGAGATACCCCCTCTACATACAGGGGTTTGAATCAGGCATTTGAAATACAGCCATTTTGTGCAAAGATATATTTACTTCAGGCCTACACTGGTTCAGACCGTGTGAGATACCCCCCTACATACAGGGGTTTGAATCAGGCATTTGAAATACAGCCATTTGAAATACAGCCATTTTGGGCAAAGAAATATTTACTTCAGGCCTACAGTGGTTCAGACCGTGTGAGATACCCCCCTACATACAGGGGTTTGAATCAGGCATTTGAACTACAGCCATTTGAAATACAGCCATTTTGTGCAAAGATATATTTACTTCAGGCCTACAGTGGTTCAGACTGTGTGAGATACCCCCTCTACATACAGGGGTTTGAATGAGGCATTAGAAATACAGCCATTTGAAATACAGCCATTTTGGGCAAAGAAATATTTACTTTAGGCCTACAGTGGTTCAGACCGTGTGAGATACCCCCTCTACATACAGGGGTTTGAATGAGGCATTAGAAATACAGCCATTTTGGGCAAAGAAGTATTTAATTTAGGCCTACACTGGTTCAGACCGTGTGAGATACACCCTTTACATACTGTCATTCTATTCTACTATTAATTTAACACCCATTTAGGGCAAGATACTAAATTTGAAAAATATGAGGAGAGCGTCAAATAAGGCACGTCGCCCAGGTCGTGGTGCTGCTGGTGGAGCTCCTGTTGCAGGGAGAGGACGTGGTCGATCTGTGCCAGCTACACGCACAAGTGAAACCCCTTCCTCAGGTGCGAGTAGGCGACAAAACTGTATTTGGTCGGGCAGCGGTATTTGGTCGGGCCTAATGCTGCTCTACGAATGGTGAGGCTTGAACAAGTACAGGCGATAGTAGATTGGGTTGCTGACAGTGGCTCCAGTTCCTTCACATTGTCTCCCACCCAGTCTCCTGCTGAAAGACCACAATTGGCACCTGCAGCCGATGTCCATCAGTCTTTCACCTCACCCCCTTGCAAATCAGTCAAGCAGTCTGAGCCCCAAGTCATGCAGCAGTCTCTTCTGCTTTTTGATGACTCTGTTAGCAGGGTTTCCCAGGGCCATCCACCTAGCCCTGCCCCAGAAGTGGAAAAGATTGAGTGCACCGATGCCCAACCACTTATTTTTCAAGATGAGTACATGGGAGGACCATCGCAGCAAGTCTCGGATGATGACGAAACACAGGTGCCAACTGCTGGGGCTTTTGAAAGTGTGCAGACCGACGAGGAAGTCAGGGGTGAAGACTGGGTGGAAGATTATGTGGAGGACGATGGGGTCCTCGACCCCACATGGAATCAAGGTCATGCGAGTGACCTATGTAGTTCGAAGGAAGAGGCGGTGGTCACACAGAGCCACCAGGACAGCAGAAGAGGGAGCAGGGTGCAAAAGCAGAGCGGCCGTCCTCTAGACAATACGCCTCCTACTGCCCACCGCAGCAAGGGACCGAGCACACCAAAGCCAGCTCCAAGGAGTTCCCTGGCGTGGCAGTTCTTCAGACAATGTGCTGACGACAAGACACGAGTGGTTTGCACACTGTGCAATCAGAGCCTGAAGCGAGGCATAAACATTCTCAACCTGAGCACAACCTGCATGACCAGGCATTTACAGTCAGGTCCATAAATATTGGGACAGCGAAGCAATTCTAACATTTTTGGCTCTATACACCACCACAATGGATTTGAAATGAAACGAACAAGATGTGCTTTAACTGCAGACTGTCAGCTTTAATTTTAGGGAATTTACATCCAAATCAGGTGAACGGTGTAGGAATTACAACAGTTTGCATATGTGCCTCCCAGCTGCTGCATAAAGTGCGGGCCGTCTGTGCGCGCTTTTGGCGTTCTCACCCTGCTGCTGCTCGCCTGTCAGCGCTGCAGCGTAACTTCGGCCTTCCCGCTTACCGCCTCATATGCGACGTGCCCACAAGGTGGAACTCCACCTTGCACATGCTGGCCAGACTGTGCGAGCAGCAGCAGGCAATAGTGGAGTTTTAGCTGCAGCATGCACGGGTGAGTCGCTCGGCAGAACAGCACCACTTCACCACCAATGACTGGGCCTCCATGCGAGACCTGTGTTCCTTGTTGCGCTGTTTCGAGTACTCCACCAACATGGCCAGTGCCGATAACACCATTCTCAGCGTTACTATCCCACTTCTATGCCTCCTTGAAAAAACGCTCCTGGCAATGATGGAAGAGGATGTGGCACAGGAGGAGGAGGAAGAGGGATCATTTCGTAGGGTTTCCGGCCAGTCATTCCCAAGAGGCTCCGAGGGTGGGTTCCTGCACCCACAAACCCAAGGTACACAATTGTCCAGCCAGGGCACAGTTCTGGAGGATGAGGAGGTGGAGGATGAGGAGGAGGAGATGGAGGAGGAGGAACCATGTTCACAGCAGGGTGGCACCCAGTCCAGCTCATGGCCATCACTGGTGCGTGGATGGGGGGATACAGAGGACACAGACGATACACCTCCCACAGAGGACAGCTTTTCGTTGCCTCTGGGCAGCCTGGCACACATGAGCGATTACATGCTGCAGTGTCTCCACAACGACCGCCGAGTTGCCCACATTCTAACTTGTGCTGATTACTGGGTGGCCACGCTGCTGGATCCCCGTTACAAGGACAACGTACCGTCCTTAATTCCGTCACTGGAGCGTGATCATAAGATGCGCGAGTACAAGCACACGCTGGTAGACGCGCTACTGGTGGCATTCCCACCTGACAGCGGGGGCACAGTGGAAGCGCAAGGCGAAGGCAGAGGACGAGGAAGAGGTCGCCAACGCAGCTGGGGCACCGCCAGCACCTCAGAAGGCAGAGTTAGCATGGCCGAAATGTGGAAAAGCTTTGTCAGCACGCCACAACAACCACCAGCTGATATGGAACGTCTTAGCAGGAGGCAGCATTTCACCAACATGGTGGAGCAATATGTGTGCACACGCCTACACGTACTGAATGACGGGTCTGCCCCCTTCAACTTCTGGGTCTCCAAATTGGGCAGATGGCCTGAGCTTGCCCTTTATGCCTTGGAGGTGCTGGCCTGCCCTGCATCCAGTGTATTATCTGAACGTGTGTTTAGCACGGCAGGGGGCGTCATCACAGACAAGCGCAGCCGCCTGTCCAAAGCCAATGTGGACAAGCTTACGTTCATTACAATGAACCAGGCATGGATCCCTCAGGACTTGTCCGTACCTTGTGCAGAATAGACATGTATACCGATACTAAGCAGCCATTGTTATACTGCAGCGCAATTGCTCATGTTTGTATTTTGGATATTTCACACTCTTTTGGAGTGTACCTTAATTTTACAAAATTAAATTAAAACCAAAACCTGTGTTGGCTATCTCGTCCTCCTCCACCGCCGCTTCCACCTACTCCGCTGCGTCCACCGCCTCCTCAAACTCCTACTCCATATTTTTTGTACGTGTTTTATTTTATATCATTTCACTACTTTGTCATTTACATTTTAGGGTGAAATTCACCAATATTTGGGTGTATAGTACCACTGCTATACCTAGTAGACCGGTAAAAAAAAATAAAAAATTGGCAGTTACATTTTATGGTGAAATTAACAAATTTTTGGGTGTATAGTACCACTGCTATACGTAGTAGACAGGTTAAACAAAAAAAGAATAATTGTCATTTACTTTTTCGGGTGAAATTAACACATTTTTGGGTGTATAGTACCACTGCTATACCTAGTAGGCCGGTTAAAAAATAAATAAATTGTCATTTACATTTTAGGCTGAAATTCACCAATTTTGGTGTGTATAGTACCACTGCTATACCTAGTGGATTGGTAAAAAAAAATAAAAAAATTGTCAGTTACATTTTCTGGCGAAATAAACAAATTTTTGGGTGTATAGTACCACTGCTATAACTAGTAGACCGGTTAAAAAAATAATAATTGTCAGTTATATATTCTGGTGAAATTCACCAATTTTTGGGTGTGATGTACCACTCCTATACCTAGTAGACCGAAAAAAAAAAAAAAATTGTCAGTTGCCTTTTTTGTTAAATTCACCAATTTTTGGGTGTAATATACCCTCCTCTACCTAGTTGACAGCTTAATAAATTTCAATAATTTTTCTGTTACATTCTTGGGTTGACATTATACAATTTTAGACGTGAATAAACACCTGCTATGCATAGGTGACAGGGAAATTTTTTTTATAAATTATTCAGTAATTAATGCGCACCACATCCTTAAATTCAATACTTAAACTTTGAAAAGTTGTCACACTTTTATGCTTTAATAATTTCTCCCATATTTCAACTCTAATTTTAAATTTGAAAAAATGGATCCTCCCTTAAATTTTGTCTCTTTTTCTCACTCTCCCTCTCCGGCCTGGAACCCTGATTCCCCGCCACCCGTGATCACCATGGTAGGCGCATAAAAGAACTTGATAGAGCAGATATCAAATTGGATCGTGAATATCACGGGGATGTGCGACATGGTGGGGCAGTAAATGTGCACATGCCTACACAAACTGACTGACAGGGGTCAGCCCCTGAAACTTCTGGGTCTCCAAATTGGGCACATGGCCTGAGCTTGTCCTTTAACCCTTGGAGGTGCTGTCCTGCTCTGCAGCCAGTGTATTGTCTGAACGTGTGTTTAGCACGACTGGAGGGGGTTATCACAGGTTATATTTCCCAATGTTTTGGGGTGTACTCTCATTTTAAAAATAAAATGTAAAACTAAAAACCAGTGTAGGATACCTCCTCCTCCACCGCCGCTTCCACCGACACCGCCACATCCACCGCCTCCTCAACCTCCTACTCCATATGGACCTGGTCCTCCTAGATCAAGATTATTATTTTTTATTTTTACGTATTTTATGTTATTTAAAGTCATTTCCCTATCCACATTTGTTTGCAGAGCACTTGCCATGCTCTTAACCACATTTTGACGCCATTTGCAGCCCTCTAGCCCTTTCCATGACATTTTTACAGCCATTTTAGTGCTCAAAAGTTTGGGTCCCCATTGACCTCAATGGGGTTCGGGGTCAAGTTCGGGTCCCGAACTCGAACTTTTTTCCGAAGTTCGGCCGAACCCGAACATCATCCAGGTGTCCGCTCAACTCTAGTCATGGGTATTGATGAAAAAAAAATAAAGAATATTCGCTATTACGAAGATATAGCACTATATTCTAGATATTCGCAAATTCTCGAAGTGCCGATATTCACAATAAAATTCGCTATTAGAATATTTGCGATCAACACTAATCCTCACATTCCAAGACACATAACGTTTTTATTTTTCCATTGATATAACCTTATGAGGGCTCGTTTTATGCAGGGTGAGTTGCATTTTTCAATTGCACCATTTTATTAGGGAGGGAGGGCAAATCTAAAGAGCAATTCTGCATTTGTTCTTAGTAGGGTTGGTTTTGAGGATTTCGATACACATAATGTAGCATATGTATCACCAGATTATGTTTTGATTTTATCCAAAATTTGTGGCACACACTTGCTACACCAACTATATTAAGTGTACGCATGTTTTTTAAAACAACTTTTGCACCAAATTTTTGTCAGCACCTACTTTGCACCTTCCTTTGGCACAGACAATTATTGGCATATGTTTTGGACCAGTTCCAAGATGGTATAAAAAGTGGCATTTCTGCTCTGCCGTGCCCCAGAAACTGAAGTCTGCCGTAAATTATAGTAAATCTGGCAGGTTGCACTAAGCCCTGTCCCCTCCCACTAAGCTCTAGCCCTTTTTCCCCACTTCAGAAAATCAACTTTTTATGGCACTACTGTGGTGTAAAGACATTAGTAAATGCACCTCAATGTGTTGCAAATATTTTTTTTGTGGCATATTGTGTTTTATCTTCCCTTGACCGCTTTCCAAAAGGACATCACAGAATTAGACACATTTAACAAACCAAATCATAAATTTGGCACAAACTATTAATCTTAATATATCTCCCCAATGGGTTTACTAATCCTACTATTAGGCCAGTGTTAATGTAGGCCCCTTTTACATGTGTCAGTACTCAGGGCAATGATTGGAAATGAGCCGTTCATTTCTGAACATTACCAGATTGCTGACCGGCAATCATCCCCTCTTTATTGCTACAAATTTTGCTGCTGTGATAGTTCATCCCAATACAGATTTATTATTTGCCGATAGCAATTCCATCTTTACATACACTTCCCACTGATAATTATTCCGATCCTCGACCTATGTACAAGTGACCAGTGGCGTAGCTAGAAATGACTGGGCCCCACAGCAAATGTTTAAACGGGCCCCCCCTTCACAACCCCCTCCTTCAATGCAACCCCCATTCCTATGGCTTGTGGCAGTCACAGGAAATCCAGCCGTGTTGGATTTCTTGCGACTGCCATAGCGATACCATGCATTTCAAAGGGATCACCACTACTCACCGATCCTGGCTGTCATGCGATCAGTGTTGCCATAGCCTAATGCAACGGGTACCAGCCCCCAGGGCCCTCTATCGCGACCCAGGTGTAATAGGAAATGCCAAGTGGTGTAACAGTGTGGGCAAAATGTCTCTTTATGTTTCATGGTGCTCCTACCTGGATACTGCTGGACCCCAGGCTTTGGCTCCGAAGCAATAAAAAGGGGGAATAATTGAGGGATTTGAAAAAGATAGATTGAGTCCAAACCTTGTATGTAGTTGAACTGCAGCTTTACTTGAATAAATGTTCATCAAAACAATCTTTTGTTTTGTGGTCCCAGCAGGCTTTGGCATAAACTGGAAGGCTTCTTCAATAACTCTGCTTGCTTTCTCTCTCTCTCTCTCTGCTGTACTGACAGGCTTGGTTAAATACTTTGCTTTCTTTCTTTAAGCTGCACTAAATTCTGCTTAAGTCTGGTTACTGTACTTTAGGACTGTTCTGGTGTCCTTGGATGGGGTCCTTGGATCGACTGTTATTTCCCTCCTGACACTTAGTAAAACTTATCTTCAGCCAAAGTACTCTTCCTCTTGCTGATTTCTCTTGTGGTGGCCGAAGAAAAATCTCCTCTGGCCCTATGGCTTCCAGACATCTTTCTTCATAGCCAGCAGAGCTTAGGGTGCTCACACTCCTCCTGTGTAGAACTAAGGGCTCATTCACACGACCGTATATTTTTTCAGTTTCCGTTCCGTTTTTTTTTAGGACTGTATACGGAACCATTCATTTCAATGGGTCCGTAAAAAAAAAATGGAATGTACTCCGTGAGCATTCCGTTTCCATATGCCCATATTTCCTTTCCGCAAAAAGATAGAATATGTCCTATTATTGTCCGCATTACAGACAAGGATAGTACTGGTCTATGAAGGGCCAGCTGTTCCATTCAACAAAATACGGAATGCACACGGATGTCACCCGTATTTTTTGCGGATCCGTTTTTGTGGACCGCAAAATACATACGGTCAAGTGAACAAGCTATAACTCTAACTTCTGCCCCACCCTTTCGGCAGGAAGCAGAACTGGCCCACTTCAGCCCAAAGGGGGAGAATGGAATGGTAAGTTCCATTCTATCTAAGGATAGCTCTGTCCTTCGCTCTGCCACCTGCTGGTGAACCAGGCACATTACATGTAATGAACAGTTGCTTAAAGATATTATCATTGCACCATGTAGAGGAGCTGGACAGAAATACACAGATGACATTTGGGTTAGACCATTAGAGATAGTAGCAGGGTGTAGGAATGGTAACACTGGCCCACTTCGGGGTGTTACACTAACACATACCTCTCCTCTCTCAGCTGCCTTGCCCTCCTGCCCTGAACCTGCAGGATGCCCTCTCTCTGCAATAAAGGCAGGGCACATACCTTCACAAGGCTGCCATGCCTTCTTCTCCTTCTGGTCCTTCTGTTTGGTTTATGCAGGACCATATTAATCGGGCTGGTGGGCCCTTCCTTTCATAAAAATAGGAAGCCAGGTACCAATGTTACCACATGTTGAGGGGGCCTGGCAACAAAATCATTTAGTACTGCTCCCAAGGCCAGATACAGCTGCTTTCCCTGCTTCCCTGATAGATACCCCGCTGATGCCAGTCTTAGGCCCAGTTCACACAACTCACTTTGAGAAACATGTTTAAAAAATCAGCACAGAATATACAGTACTTTTTTTTGTCCAGCGTTCTGACTCTCAGAGTGCAGCCACACCGACTGTGAAGGAGCCCAGCACTGCCCCGCATGCCCTGAATCTCCTCCTTGCTCCCTAACCTCACAAAGCTAGAGTGCCATAATCTCGCGTTGCGCGAGCTAGCGCATGCGCAGTTTGTTCCCTGAGGCTGACACCAGCACAGGGAATGAACACTATGCCGACACTGCACATGCGCTAGCTCGAGCATCCCGAGATTACGGCGCTCTAGCTTTGTGACGTTGTGGAGCAAGGAGGACATTTGGAGGATGCGGAGTGGTGCTGGGCTCCTTCACAGTGGGCGTGGCTGGGCTCCGGAAACGTTAGTGGCTGGGCTCCTTGGGCTTCTTACTTGCCTCATTTACATATATATAAAATAGTTTTTTTTACACAATAAAAGCACACAGAGCTATGGGGACTGGGTATTGTGGATGTGGCAGCGATCTAGCAGCCCATGTCCTCAGCTCTATACCCAAAATCCAGTTGACAGGTTCCCTTTAAAGATCTGTGCCAAAAACTGCACTGAAAATGCACAAAAACTTCATGGACTGACATGGATTTTTTTTTCTGCTTTCCATTTATTTCAATGGGAAATTTAATGCCGATTCTGCCCCAAGATAGGGTGCTCTGCTTCTTTTTTCCACACTTCTTTTTCATATGTGTAAAAAAAAAAGCAAGTGCTGCTTCCCATTGAAGTGAATGGAAGGTTGTTTTGAGACGTTTTCTAGAGCTGACTTTGTGGACTGTGAACTGGCCCATAGGCTGTATTTACACCAGATTTTTACCCCATGTTAAGCATATACACATTACTTAAACAGCGTCATACAGTGGCATTCGTCACCATAGGCTTCCATTGTAAAAAAAAGAAAATACAGATCCGTTTAACAGTTGGCAGTTGCTTCAATGCATTTAGGGGTGTGGTCCTGGTCAAGACAATCTCCTGAACTCCAAACTGAATGTCAGAATGGGAAAGAAAGGTGATTTAAGCAATTTTGAGCGTGGCATGGTTGTTGGTGCCAGACGGGCCGGTCTGAGTATTTCACAATCTGCTCAGTTACTGGGATTTTCACGCACAACCATTTCTAGGGTTTACAAAGAATGGTGTGAAAAGGGAAAAACATCCAGTATGCGGCAGTCCTGTGGGCAAAAATGCCTTGTGGATGCTAGAGATCAGAGGACAATGGGCCGACTGATTCAAGCTGATAGAAGAGCAACGTTGACTGAAATAACCACTCGTTACAACCGAGGTATGCAGCAAAGCATTTGTGAAGCCACAACACGCACAACCTTGAGGCGGATGGGCTACAACAGCAGAAGACCCCACCGGGTACCACTCATCTCCACTACAAATAGGAAAAAGAGGCTACAATTTGCATGAGCTCACCAAAATTGGACTGTTGAAGACTGGAAAAATGTTGCCTGGTCTGATGAGTCTCGATTTCTGTTGAGACATTCAAATGGTAGAGTCCGAATTTGGTGTAAACAGAATGAGAACATGTATCCATCCTCTGATGGCTACTTCCAGCAGGATAATGCACCATGTCACAAAGCTCGAATCATTTCAAATTGGTTTCTTGAACATGACAATGAGTTCACTGTACTAAAATGGCCCCCACAGTCACCAGATCTCAACCCAATAGAGCATCTTTGGGATGTGGTGGAACGGGAGCTTCGTGCCCTGGATGTGCATCCCTCAAATCTCCATCAACTGCAAGATGCTATCCTATCAATATGGGCCAACATTTCTAAAGAATGCTATCAGTACCTTGTTGAATCAATGCCACGTAGAATTAAGGCAGTTCTGAAGGCAAAAGGTGGTCCAACACCGTATTAGTATGGTGTTCCTAATAATTCTTTAGGTGAGTGTATATGTTTTTACTGGACTATGCAGTATACTAGGCATTTGCATCCTTTTCTCCACACGTACATTGTATGTTACATGTGGGACAAAAATGTGATGTGAACTTGCAGCGCATTGTATAGTTGTTGAAAAAAACCACACTCGCCTGCTCCCCGCCGCTCCGCTCTGTGATCATTCAGTCCCCATTCTGTAAACGTTTGGGTGGATGGGGGTCAGATGACCAGCCTCATAACGGTGTGTCCCCAAGCAGCACATAGGCGCCCAGGGGACTGGGGCATCAGATGGGTAGGGGGCTTAGAGGACAGGGCATCAGATGAGTAGGGGGCCTAGAGGGCTGGGGGCATCAGATAAGTAGGGGCTCCAGGGGACTGGGGCATCAGATGAGTAGGGGGCCAAGAGAACTGGGGGTATCAGGTGCCCACAGGACTTGGGGAGGGGGGCAAAGGACAGCAGATGAATGCAGCTGGGGGGGGGGCAGACAACATGAGATGCAGGACAGCTAGTGCTGGCAGGGATAAGCCTGGAATGTATGGGCTCCTGACAGTGACAGGCACAGCATCTTCTTTCTGCAGCACTTCCTGTCTCCCTCCTGTTACTGCCGACTACAGAGCAGTCTCTGTAGCAGAAGCTGGGCTGTACTAATAGTTAGGAGAGGGAGGGGAGACAGGATCTCCCTGTAGCACACTGTACGGAGCTCTGACTGCACTATTAAGCAGCCAGTCTCCTCTATTAGTGATCCGTGCTGATGGGCGGGGCTTATCTCCCTGCTCTGCTCCGAGGACATTCTAAAGCAGCAGTGAAGTGAGTGTAGAGGGGGTGTGGCCAGTCTGAGACTGTTTACTACTGATTCGGGCCCCTTGTCAGCTCAGGCCCCGGTAGCTACGCCACTGCAAGTGACCTTACACAAGCAGTCCAAAGATGCAACAGATTTATCGCTGGAGGATACATTTGGTGCATCTTCAGACTGTCTAGTCTAAAGGTTCTTTTGCACTGGATGATCATCGTGGGATCAGCATTTTTAGAAGCACACTTTCCTGACAACTGGCCCATGCAGAGGTGCCAGTGATCACTAGGCAAACAAGAAAATGCTATCTGTATCGCTTCTTTTGGCTGGCACCTAAAATGGTTTCTGACCAGCAGATTGCCCTGTTTAAACAGTGGTCTGCTGCCCAGAAACAATGATTCTTTATAGGGATGAGTCATCTCAGAAGTGAAGATGATTGATGCATGTAAATACCGCTTCATCAGGCAATTATCAAAAATAATCCCCATACAGTGAAGATGATTGATGCATGTAAATACCGCTTCATCAGGCAATTATCAAAAATGTTTAAACCAGTGGGTGTGGACCTAATGTGTCACTGAATGGATTTGACTTATGGCTACACCAAAGGGCATTATCTAAGTGGCATTCTTGGTTTTCACCCTGTCACTCCTATACGGGGAAATGGACTTCTCTGCAGGAGAACCATCAGACTGCTATCTCTTGTAGAATAGACAGGTGTAGAAAAGAATGTGGAGATAGATCTATTGGGTAAGCATCTGATCAGTAAAGTACAAAAGTGCCGTATAAACAGCAAAAGTCACGACTCTACCCTACTAAAAGGCTCATAGGTAGTACATATTGTAGACTCAATATAGATGTAAATGGTCACATACCATTAATCAAAATGATATCTCCACAGGAAGACCACACAACCCATATCTCCCAGGGTTGTACCGCACTTTTGATATTGATTTGCTTGTCATCTCCCATTATATGTTTTTTAACCATGTATTCCAATAAAAATTATTTTTATAGCTAATCAGTCTCAGTGCTATCTCTTGTAGTAGTCTCGATTCAGTGACAGCTTACCCAGGTGACACTGGTGTGTGGTGTGGACAGAGAAAAGCATGGTCAGTGGACAAGCCAAGATCAGGGCAGACAGTGTTCGTTCAATCCAGTAAACAGGCAGTATGTCAGAACAGGTTGCCCATGGTCAATACAACAAACAGGCAGGGGTCAGGATGGGCAAAACAGGTTCAACACAGTAAACAGGCAGACATCAAGCACGAAAGTTAAGAAGACACAAACACATTTGAGGGGACTTGACAAACTAAGAACCATAATGCTGCAGTACCTTTGCATAGGGAAGGCATCTTAGATTCCCCAGGAAAGGCAGCAGGCCATTTGTTGGGAACTGGTTAAACCCCTCGGACCAGGCCTAAGGAACAGGCAGAAAGCAGGCAGGAAGTGAGGACAGCCAGAAGAGGCCTAACATGGAGGAGGAATGAGAAGCAACACTCTGGGAGCCATGTGCAGTGGGAGAGAAAACATACCAGTGGACATGAACCAGAGGCCCAACCTATTAGGGTCCATTCACACGTCCGTTTTTTCTTTCCTGATCTGTTCCGTTTTTTCTGGAACAGATCTGGACCAGATCTGGACCCATTCATTTTCAATGGGTCCTGGAAAAAAACGGACAGCACAATGTGTGCTGTCCGTTTCCGTTGTTCCGTTCCGCATGTCCGTTTAAATATAAAACATGTCCTATTCTTTTCCTGAAAATCGGATCCTGGTACAATACAAAGTCAATGGATCCGCAAAAAACGGAAGACATACGGATGTCATTCCGTATGTCATCCGTTTTATACGGAATCCGTTCCTGGAAATTACATTTAAATTATTATTTTATTTTTTTTCAAGAAATCCAAACAACTTTATTTGCTTATTGAAATTTATACATGTTTCCGTTTTTTGCGGATCCGCAAAAAACGGATGACATACGGAAACATTTTCAGGAACAACGGATCCGCAAAAAACGGACAGAAAATCGGATTATAGAAAAATACTGACGTGTGAATGTAGCCTAAGTTGGCTTACTTTGTGCCATCATTTTGCTGCAAAATTTCAGCACAATCCTGGCACACATTGGGGCCGATATATTAAGATAAGTTTATCTTGCACCAGAATATTGTGCCCTTGCCATTTTTATTTAGTGTCAAATTTATGACCAAAGTAGTACAACAGCGTTCACCTGTTCACCGTCTGGGAAGCACAGAGGTGCCTAGAACATGGCATACTTGTACAAATCCAAAAGAAAAGAAGAAATCCAGCTTTCCAATAAAAACGGTAGCCTTTATTTTTGAAATGATAAAAACTCCCATGTGCAGATACACTCTCATCTACGCATTTCGGATCAATACATCAAGATCCTTACCATGACCACATGTTCATGTAACATCTATGAACTACTATACATTACGCCAGCCGTTTATGAACCTGTCGCCCACACACTACACATATTTTACCACAGATATATATATGTTTTTATTGTTTATTTTATCTTTATCTATTTTAATCATATGAATCAGCTTTGATAGACACTTCTTCTGTGAATACTAGTTGTTCAATAAAATAATTTTATGGTTTAATATCTCTAAGTGGTCTCAAATGTTGAGTGCCTATCGTGGATATATTGTTCTAAATTTTGTATCATAGCTTGAAAAATGCATAAAAAATCATGTTTGTGGCTAAAATTCTGACTCAAGCTGAGCCTTGGACACACAACAAGCATATGGAGGAGTGATGACATAAAAAACATTTCCAGTATCCTCCTGGGTGACTGGATGGCTGGACTGGAAAAGAGATGACACTAACAGGCTGTGATCTCACTCCCTGGTGTCACTTCCAGCTTCCCCCTCCCTTACAGAATTAGGAAGTACAACTCTATATTCTGCATCCTGACTCCAGACAGCTGCTGCTCCCTGTATATTGCTGCTGTCATGTAAATTGTACAATTTTAAAGCTAAGATTCTGGGCTTTAATATTATAGCTAAGCACTAGCTGTTATATTCTAGGCCTGTCAAGTGTTTAAAGTCATAGAATATGGTCTATCCATACATCGTGACATCACATAGGGCAAGTGGGAATGGTTGAATTTTATATCAGAGTTGAGCCACTGGCAGGGGCACCTCCGACATCTTTTACTTCTTACAGGACACCTGTTGAACTTATATCTTTACATTGTGGATTATTTGTTGTGTATTTCACCAAGGAGAAGTAAGTAACGTCTACATACAATGAGAGGAACATCAGCGGCATCTCATGGGTTAGCAGTATTAGTGATACACAAACTAGGCTAAAGTCAACTGTGAGGTACCAGAAGGTTCTGTGTTAGACCCAGTTCTTTCCCCCAATAACTCTGTGGGCAAGTAAAGTATTGGTTTTAGCCAATGACAAAATATTGTACACTGGATACAAAAAATTGTCAAATATTACAGAGGGACCTAGATAAGCTGGCAGCATTGGGCAAGAACATGTCAGATGAATACTAATGTTGATAAATTTAATGTAATGCACTTAGGCCAAAGGATTTGTATGGCTACATACCCATTAAATGGAATTAAACTGGGGACAATAGAACAACAAAAAGACGGGTATTCTGGTTACAAGTAAGCTAAAAAGTGGTACTCAATGTCAGGCAGCAGCTACAAAAGCAAATAAGATTTTAGGGTGTATTAAAAAAATTGCTACCTTGTGTGGGATGTCTATTGTGGTACTTGTGGTTCGCTGCGGGCATCCTCCACCGTATGCATTTTTGCTGGGGATCGCCATTAGCAACGGGTCACAAGTGCAGGATTTACTCCCCTATATATATGCACGACTGCATGTGGGTTTGAGCATCTCCTGCTAATACCACGCTAGTCTTTTCAGTTTGTATATATAGAGATTTTTGGAGGTGTATAAACTCCAATTTAAATGTGCCTGTTTTCCATCTACAGGTCACATTTAGGTGCACCTGTGAGGCCTGGGCCATATCAGCCAGTCTTGAGTGGGACTCGCAGACTCCTCCCTCCTCCCATTGCAAGCATGGACACATGCTGGAGGTAACTGGTGAGTTGTTTGTGAGTCGGCCTCATGCTCCTGTAATTTGCCCACTGGCTCCTGGTATTGCCCATACGGCCCAGTTAGGAGAGTGTTAGGTCCCGGGCCACTTGAGAAACCTTGGCGTGGTGCCCGGGCTTAGACATGTTCTACACCGTAGGACATGTTGACTAATCTCTCAATTTTAAAACTAGTTTGAGGGTTTAGTAAGACCGCAGCGTGCACCTGTCTTTGCTATTTTGTTATATTGTTATATTGATTATGACATCCATACAATTGCTACCTTGTGTGGGATGTCTATAGTGGTACTTGTGGTTCGCTGCGGGCATCCTCCACCGTATGCATTTTTGCTGGGGATCGCCATTAGCAACGGGTCACAAGTGCAGGATTTACTCCCCTATATATATGCACAACTGCATGTGGGTTTGAGCATCTCCTGCTAATACCACGCTAGTCTTTTCAGTTTGTATTAAAAAGAAGTAAAAACCTGTGTTTGTAATGTAATAAGTTACCCCTCTATAAATCCTTTGTAAGCCACATCCTTGTTATGATTCAGTTTTGGGCTCTAGATTCTAAAAATGATATAGGAGATCTGGAAAAATTTCAAATGAATGTAATTAGATTATTAATTGACGTGTGAAAAATCAGGCTTGTTCCAACTTGGAAAAAAGACACCTTAGGCCTCTTTCACACAGGCGTCGCATGTGAGGGCTGGATAGGATGCGGATGCGTCGTGGGAAAATGCATGGTTTTTCAGCGCGAGTGAAAAGCGTTTTAATGCGGTTTGCACACGCGTGAGAAAAATCGGCATGTTTGGTACCCAGACCCGAACCCGGACTTCTTCACAGAAGTTCAGGTTTGGGTTCGGTGTTGTGTAGATTTTATTATTTTCCCTTATAACATGGTTATAAGGGAAAATAATAGCATTCTGAATACAGAATGCTTAGTAAAATAGGGATGGAAAGGTAAAAAATACACAAAAATCACCATGGTGATGGATCATATGATGGACCATGTGCTGCAGCATCGCAGACTGCGATGTATTAGTGAGGAGGGAGGAGGGACTGTAGTAGGCGGGGGAGAGTGGCGGGGCAGTGCAGGCACTGTACTCTGGCCCCGCAGCTCAGTATGTACTGTATTATACGTAGTGTTAATCATCAGATCTAAACTGAATAATGATGCGCTCCCCCTGCTCCCCATGTGCTTACCTGTACACATGTCACTACTTTATGAATGAAGCAGGCGGAGCAGGCATGTGACCTCAGTGAGTTACGGCCGCCTGCAGCCCGGCCTGCCTGCTAGCTGCTAGTGCTTACTACAGGAGCGTGAGATGTGTACCGGTAAGTACGGTACACATGGGGAGCAGGGGGAGCCCATCATTACTTAGTTTAGATATGATGATTAACACTACGTATAATACAGTACATACTGAGCGACGGGGCCAGAGTACAGTGCCTGCACGGCCCCGCCGCTCTCCCCGCCTACTACAGTCCCTCCCTAGGAAACTGTGAATGGGATAATGATGGGGGGTCTGTGGATGTCATTATGATGGGGGGATTTGTGGATGGGACTGTTATAGGGGGATCTGTGGATGACACATATAGCAGTGTCATCCACAGACCCACCACCCCATAACAGTGCCATCCACAGATCCCCCCCATCATAATGCCATCCACAGATCCCCCCACCATCATAATGCCATCCACAGATCCCCCCACCATCATAATGCCATCCACAGACCCCCCTCCATCATAATGCCATCCACAGCTCCCCCCATAACAGTGCCATCCACAAATCCCCCACCCCATAACAGTGCATCATCCACAGATCCCCGATAATAGTGTCATGCACAGACCGCCATTAGTTTAAACCCACCAAAAGCACACCTTTGGTTAAAAAAATATTTTTTCTTATTTTCCTCCTCAAAAACCTAGGTGCGTCTTATGGGCCGGTGCGTCTTATAGGGCGAAAAATACGGTAATTATTTTTAATTTTTTTTAACACCTCCATCCCTATTTTACTAAGCATTCTGTATTAAGAATGCTATTATTTTCCCTTATAACCATGTTATAAGGGGAAATAATAATGATCGGGTCCCCATTCCGATCATCTCCTAGCAACCATGCGTGAAAATCGCACCGCATCCGCACTTGCTTGCGGATACTTGCGATTTTCATGCAGCCCCATTCACTTCTATGGGCCTGCGTTGCGTGAATATAGAGCATGCTGCTATTTTCACGCAACACACAAGTGATGTGTGAAAATAAACGCTCATGTGCACAGCCCCATAGAAATGAATGGGTCCGGATTCAGTGCGGGTGCAATGCGTTCACCTCAAGCATTGCACCCGCGCGGAAAACTCGTCCATGTGGAAGAGGCCTTAGGGGTGATCTCATTTACTTGTTTAAATATATATGTGGTCAATACAAAGAACTGACACGATTCATTTGCTCCAGAGACAAGGGGTCAGGGGACATTTATTATGTGTGGAGGAAAGGGGAGACAGTGATGAATACAGGAAAGGATTATTTACAGTTAGAGCATGATCTATAGAATATCCTACTCCATAAGGTAGAAATGACAGATATTACTATGTCAGCCTATAAAAACTGGCTAGATGCTAGAACAAATGCCATTAAGGATTATAATTAATGCCTTATATATGATCTGCAAAAGGTTGAAATACATGGACATGTGTCTTTTTTTAAACTATATAACTATGTAAATTGTATTCACCCATCCAGTGGTTGGACGCACAAGCTGTGTTCTATTACATGTTTCCAGTACAAATTCATAGCAGACTGTTACCAGTTGGTGCGGTAGTCTTGGGTGTACTACTTTGGTTGCTTTCACAGTCGCACTGAGATCACTATTTTCCCATACATATATTTCGGAGTGTTGAAACCAGTTTTTTTTTTAAACTAGTTGTATTAGATACACCATTGTCAATGAATATTTAAAGGAAAAACCGACACACTGTATTATGCCTAATTCAGGGTTTGATGGTGTGTTGTATGACACAGAGATTTTTTCATCTCTATGCTTTTTGAATCTACAGGGTCGGTCATTTATATGGATACACCTTAATAAAATGGGAATGGTTGGTGATATTAACTTCCTGTTTGTGGCACATTAGTATATGTGAGGGGGGAAACTTTTCAAGATGGGTGGTGACCCTGGCGGCCATTTTGAAGTCGGCCATTTTGAATCCAACTTTTGTTTTATCAATGATGCAGCACCTGAAACTACGGATACTGGAAGCCTGTGATAGTATTTCTCCTGCGGTGTTGCTATCAGTGTGTGAAGAGTGGGAGAAGAGAGTTGCATTGACAATCCAACACAATGGGCAGCACATTGAACACATTTTATAAGTGTTCAGAAACTTGTAAATAAATCATGAAAGAATAAAGTTATGTTAAAACCAAGCACACCATTGTTTTTCTTGTAAAATTCCCAATAAGTTTGATGTGTCACATGACCCTCTTCCTATTGAAAAAACAAAAGTTGGATTCAAAATGGCTGACTTCAAAATGGCCGCCATGGTCACCACCCATCTTGAAAAGTTTCCCCCCTCACATATACTAATGTGCCACAAACAGGAAGTTAATATCACCAACCATTCCCATTTTATTAAGGTGTATCCATATAAATGACCGACCCTGTATATGTCATGCACCGTCATCAAAGGACCTGTACTAGGCATAATGATGTGTATCAGTATTACACCTCATTAACAAGGGCAAATGTTCTGGATCGAATGTTCCTACAAATGATTGATCTCAATAATTGCCACATGTAAATTTTCTGCCGATTACAGGTCACGCAAGCCTTAGGGGCAGCACATCATCCTAGGTAAGCAAGGATTTGCTGGCTACAAAATCTGTATGGGGATGAACAATCATACAGAGGGGATGATTGCTTTGTGTAAACCAGGAACAAACAGCTCATTCTCTAAAAAGACCCTTAGGCCTCCTGCAGACGGCCGTTTTTTTTTTCCCGTTTACTGGCCGTTTTTTTGTGTTCCGTATACGGTCCGTATACGGAACCATTCATTTCAATGGTTCCGCAAAAAAAACGGAATGTACTCCATATGCATTCCGTTTCCATATTTCCGTTTTTCTGTTCCATTTTAACATAGAACATGTCCTATTATTGCCCGCAAATCACGGTCCGTGGCTCCATTCAAGTCAATGGGTCCGCAAAAAAAACTGAACACATACGGAAATGCATCCGTATGTCTTCCGTTTCCGTTCCGTTTTTTGCTGAACCATCTATTAAAAATGTTATGCCCAGCCCAATTTTATCTATGTAATTACTGTATACTGTATATGCCATATGGAAAAACGGAACGGAAAAACGGAACAGAAACGGAAGCACAACGGAAACAAAAAACGGAACAACGGATCCGTGAAAAACGGACCGCAAAACACTGAAAAAGCCATACGGTTGTGTGCAATAGGCCTTAGCCAGAGTGCTTTTTCAAGTTTTGTTGTGGCCTTTGGAAGTAAAGCAATATAGTATGTGGTTCTGGAACCAGAAAAGGATGTAGCAGATAACCAGCGATATATTGTAGGGGAAGTCTTTCTGGACATGACCTTACGGTATGTGTGTAAAACCGTAGCTTAACTGCACAAACAACAGTGTTGAATTCATTGGCATCAATTATAACCAAATAACCACACTAATGAATTGGATGAAGGTTAAGCAAGTTCTGACCGCTGACAAATCTAGATTTTAATGTCTTCTACCTACAACATAATCACCATACATGACTGCCCATGAATAGACAATTGTTAGTGGCACAGTTCTAGTCGCAACCAGGGAGCAAAACTTTACCTATTTTAATGGAGTCAAGTTCCAAGTGCCATATTTGGACAGTTTATTGAGGAAATGCAACAGAAGAGGGGGGAAAAATTCACTTGTGCAGAGTCTAAAAGTTAGACAGTGTAAACGTAGACATTCCGGAACTGTGCCAGATTTATTATAGTGGCTGATGCTGTATAATAATTATGGTGCACTTTTAGACTGGCTGGTGTAAGTAAACACCACCTATTTGTTGACTTAGTTTACCTCAAAAAATTTGCCACATTTTTGTTGCATTTTCTGGAACATGATGGGACTGTAACCCAGGGCTTTTTTCTGTGAAGCCATACTCACTTTCTGAAAACCAAGCCCCCTTGTTGGATGAGTCGCAAAATCATAGAAAAGGGTCTAAAATCATAGATAAATTTGGTTCAAGCATGTGTAAGAGGCAGCCCTGAATCAACCAGCAGCATTTCCAGCACTTATATCTATGCAGACTGTCATGTTTCCCAACGGCCACCAGAGGCCACTGTGACTAAACAGGAACCTGAGTTGTGCTGGCCAGAGGCTAAGAAAGAGTTAAGAAGTTTTTCCCAGGCTGTTCTAGAAGTTGCTGGGGGCCTTGCTGAGATAACAGGGAGAGATGGACTGCTGAGAGATAACAGTAAAAGACTGGAGCAGCAGGAGGCTATATTAGCTGAGATTTTCCTGACAGCTGTGGAGCTGCACACAGAGGACTTCACTGTGTGTTCCAGAGGAGTGGGACCGTGTGTAGAGACCAGTACAAGCCAGATCCTTTTTGCCAGAGCTGGAACTAGGTGGAGATCTGCATCTGCTGTGACCAGAGAGAGAAAGACAGACAAGCAAGCGACCGGACCTGGATCCAGACTGCATCTTATTGTACCAAGGAGAATCTGAAGAACTGTTAGTGGCACCGGTGCTTTCCTGTGATAGGTTATAGAGTCAGGGACTTAGTCAGTGCGCTGTAGAAGCGTCCCCTGGGTAGCAGGGCTAGATAGGAAATTGGTAGTGAGAGTAGCCTGCAAGTTGACTGCCTACTGTTTAGCTCATTCTGTGTATATGCAAAACTCCATTGCCATTGTTGTTGATTTATGTTCACCTGTTCATACCATTCCTGTCTTTGACCCATTGTGCCTCTGGTGCGGTGGTACTGTATTTTACTCAGGTTTTCCGGCAGTTACATCTTGTTCTTTAATAAAGCCGGTTTATCTTCAGTCTCCTTGTCCACTGTACTGTGCTTGAATCCTGCTTTGCGGTCTCTCCCTCCTTTGACCGCTACAAGTAGCGCTGCGAGCAGGGTACAGTCACAGAGATGGAGGCGGCTGAAGGCAATGCGCATAATGCTAATGTAAGCACCTCAGGCAATGGTGGAACCCCTACAAGGGCCCTCCCTATTGGCATGTTGTTTAACTTGCTACCTAAATTTGATGGCCAGAACATGTCACTGTCGGACTGGGTGTCAAGATTACAGAGCGCTGCTAGGATTTACAATGTCAGCCCAGAACTACAAGTAGAATTCGCTTTGGCCGCTCTAGAGGGTGAGGCCCGACAAAATGTCCTACTACAACCGGAAGCCATGCGCAATACATTAAAAGATTCCTGGAAGAAATATACGGTGAAACAGCCAGCGCAGGGCACCTCAGGGCGAAATTCTTTTATCGAATTCAGCGGGAAGATGAAGGTGTCTCGCAGTATGCAATGGCGCTACAGGAAGTGTTGGCCGAGGTGCAGAAAAAAGAGGCTGACGGAGTAACCGCCATGGGAACTGCAGATCGGATCCTGTGAGAACAATTCATTCTAGGACTCTACAGCACTCCCCTGAAACGGGCCCTGCAGGAACGAGTTAGGGTGGACTCTACACTAACCTTTAGACAAATATTAGCAGAGGCAGTGGCACAGAGCAAAAAAGAAAGTTATGTGTCCGGAGTGATACGGACCCAGACCGTCACCTCCCCCGGGGTTTCAAAGAGTGAAGAGGTCCTAGTCAGAGTAGTACAAGACTTACAGAGCTCTCTGAGTGCTATGCACGAAAAGTTGACACACCTGGAAAAACGGATGGAGTCGCACTATACCCCTGAAACTGCCTACCCGGCCCGACAACAAATTTATCAGGCGCCCCCATGGGTTCCTATATCAGAATATCCTTACCCTAATTTACCTTCTCACCAAGCTCCTCAATATCCTCCAAGGAGGCACATCAATCAAGTCCTAAGGGCACCCCCCATACGCAGACAAGGAGAAGGCCGTCAAGGGGCACAGTGTTGGCGGTGTGGAAATTATGGACATTATGCCAGAGAGTGTCTGAGTGATGTGGCTAGACGCCCAGAGCCACCGTTAAACTTCCTGCCCCCGCAGTAGTGGGACGTACTGCAGGGGAGGTGGAGAGCCAAGATACCCAGTATGGCTCCGAACACCTAGTCGCAGGGTGTCCCACCATTCGAGCTGAATTTGAAGGCATTCCGGTCGACTGCTTAGTGGATACCGGGCCACAAGTATCGACTATGCCTGAGTCACTCTTCTACCGTTACTTCCAAGCGCTGGCCAATCCAGAGCGAGAGACGCTGGTCCGGGTTACAGCGGCCAATCAACAACAGATCCCTGTCACAGGAGTCATGTAGATGAATGTACGGCTATGTGGGCAAGAAGTGGGACGGAAAGGTATCCTGTTGGTCCCTGAGACGTTCAAAGAAGATGTGCCTGTGATAATGGGCATGAACATTCTGCGAGAATTAGATCAGATAATGTTCACCAAACGGGGGCCAGGCTATTGGAAGCAAGCCACTCCGCACAAACCTACTCAGAAAGCGTTTCAATGGCTGATCCGATTCTGTGGGACACAGAAAAGTGTCCCAGCACACCAGTCTGTGGGAATGATCCGAGCGCCAGGAAAGGCTACCCTGACCATCCCCCCTGGACGGGAGACCGCGTTGACATTACCCGTGAGAATCTTCCGCAATCTTGAAGGTATGGAGGTGTTCATCGAACCGACGGCCCTAGGAGAGTTGGGTCAGGATGTCCTGGTGGCCCGAACACTGGGAGTGGTCCAGAATGGACGAGTACCCATAAGAGCTGTGAATATGGGGAATCTAGAAGTTTCCTTGACGCCAGGAGTGGAACTGGCTCGTGTGTACCTACATCGGGGAGAAGTATTGAGTCGGAGAGAAGTGACTCTAGCTCCAGTAGGTGATGCTGTTTTGACCCTGGCAGTTACTGCCAGTGTAGAAGAGATGCCGACCCCAGAATGGAATGGGAGAACCATCTTGGATCAAATGGAAATAGATGTGAAGGCTCTCAGTTCAGACCAACGGCAAGCAGTTGAAAACATGCTGTGGGAGAATCAGGCTGCATTCGCCCGTCACGCCGATGACTTTGGCTGCACGGATGCTATCACACATGAGATACAGACGGGGGACACTCCTCCAATTCGGGAAGATATCGGCAGATTCCGCCCAAGTTGTACCAGGAAGTGTGTTGAGGGAAGTGTCATATTCAAGTATATATATGTATATATGCCCTGACATATATGCATATATATATGGGCCCTTTTTCTGGGCCCGTCCAGGTAGGATGTGTATGCATACATAGAGATGTATGTGTGCCCCCTTGGCAGCATACATCTCTATGTATATAGGGTATATTATAGGGGGGGGGTTCAGGGGTATGGGTACATATATATATATCTATAGATGTGTCCCAGAAATCTGTGGATATATATGTACCCCTATGATGTGTCAGTATTTAGGTGGGCTTATTCCTGCCCCCTATGTGTATTCTATGTCCATTCATATATGTTTATAGATGTGCCTCAAGCATCTATAAACATATATGGCCGTAATCCCGCTCAAAAGATGCCTGCTGGGGGGGGGGGTGGAGGAGACCGACAGTTGGACAATTATGTCCAACGTCGGCCTCTACAAAGGACAGAGGATCAATAAGATCCTCTGCCCTTTGTCACCATCTCCGGCCGCGCCGGAGATGGTGCGCCTAACAGAGACATGGGAACAAAGAGTTCCCATGCCCCTGTGGGTGGCTGACCTCCGGCGCTGTAATTACAGCGCCGGAGATAGGCGTCCGCTCCACCGGCGGGAGGATCAGAGGATCCCCCCGCCTGGAAGCGCGCTCTGAGATCCTCAGGCCGGCACGGTGACGTCATATCACCGCGATGGCCCACGTGTTAAGGCCGGCGGTGCGCATGCGCACGGCGGCAATGGTGGATCTGGGAGCGGGCGCCGCCAAGCTTAAATAGGCTGGCGGCGCTCCGCTCAGTAGGCAGGTAAGACCACCCGGAGCAGGAAGAAGCATCCCCTGGACATACGAGCCCCCCTGGACAACGAGCATTACACCGCTAAGTATCTATATCCCCCTGCCCTATACCACCAACGATATTCCCTGAAAAACAAAGGACGGAAGGTATGTAGAAGAGAATAAAGGGCTAGCCGACTGCCTTAATGAATACTTCTGTTCAGTTTTTACAAAAGAAAAAGGAGAAGGACCTCCACTAGAAAGGATGACTAATAAATCATTTGATGCATGTATCTTTACAGAGGAAGATGTTCTAAGTTTGCTGTCTAAGGTGAAGACAAATAAGTCACAGGGGCCTGATAAAATACACCCAAAATTATTAAAAGAGCTTAGTGGTGAGCTGGCAAAACCGCTAACAGATTTATTTAACCAATCATTAGTAACAGGAGTCGTCCCGGAAGATTGGAAATTGGCAAATGTCGTGCCCATTCACAAGAAAGGTAGTAGGGAGGAATCGAGCAACTATAGACCAGTGAGTCTGACATCAATAGTAGGCAAATTAATGGAAACCCTATTAAAGGATAGGATTGTGGAACATCTAAAATCCCATGGATTGCAAGATGAAAAACAACATGGGTTTACTTCAGGGAGATCATGTCAAACAAATCTTATAGATTTTTTTGACTGGGTGACTAAAATAATAGACGGTGGAGGTGCAGTAGACATCGCATATCTAGATTTTAGTAAGGCTTTTGACACTGTCCCACATAGAAGACTTATCAATAAACTGCAGTCATTGAGCATGGACTCCCATATTGTTGAGTGGATTAGGCAGTGGCTGAGTGACAGACAACAGAGGGTTGTAGTCAATGGAGAACATTCAAAACAAGGTCATGTTACCAGTGGGGTTCCACAGGGATCTGTACTGGGACCAATTTTGTTTAATATCTTCGTAAGTGATATTGCAAAAGGCCTCGATGGGAAGGTGTGTCTTTTTGCTGATGACACAAAGATATGTAACAGGGTTGATGTTCCTGGAGGGAAACGCCAAATGGAAAAGGATTTAGGAAAACTAGAAGAATGGTCAGAACTCTGGCAACTGAAATTTAATGTGGATAAGTGCAAGATAATGCACCTAGGGCGTAAAAACCCAAGGGCAGAATATAGAATATTTGACACAGTCCTGACCTCAGTATCTGAGGAAAGGGATTTAGGAGTAATTATTTCAGAAGACTTAAAGGTGGGAAGACAATGTAATAGGGCAGCACGAAATGCTTGGATGTATAGGGAGAGGTATAAGCAGTAGAAAGAGTGAAGTGCTTATGCCGCTGTACAGAACACTGGTGAGACCTCACTTGGAGTATTGTGCGCAGTACTGGAGGCCATATCTCCAGAAGGATATAGATACTCTAGAGAGAGTTCAGAGAAGAGCTACTAAACTAGTACATGGATTGCAGGATAAAACTTACCAGGAAAGGTTAAAGGACCTTAACATGTATAGCTTGGAAGAAAGAAGAGACAGAGGGGATATGATAGAAACTTTTAAATACATAAAGGGAATCAACTCGGTAAAGGAGGAGAGCATATTTAAAAGAAGAAAAACTACCACAAGAGGACACAGTTTTAAATTAGAGGGGCAAAGGTTTAAAAGTAATATAAGGAAGTATTACTTTACTGAGAGAGTAGTGGATGCATGGAATAGCCTTCCTGCAGAAGTGGTAGCTGCAAATACAGTGAAGGGGTTTAAGCGTGCATGGGATAGGCATATGGCTATCCTTCATATAAGATAGGGCCAGGGGCTATCCATAGTATTCAGATATATTGGGCAGACTAGATGGGCCAAATGGTTCTTATCTGCCGACACATTCTATGTTTCTATGTTTCTATTCCCCTGCATTTAACCCTTATACCACCAATGATATTCCCTGATTCCCCTGCATTCCCTGATTCCCCTGCATACCCTGATTCCCCTGCATTTAACCCTTATACCAGCAACGATCCCTGATTAACCCTTACACCACCAACCCCTGTGTTCCCTTGGTTTCCCCCTATAACCCTTGGTTACCCTTACCTTCCCCTGCCGTGAGCCTAATCCCCCTGTGTTCCCCCAGGATCCCTCATATTCCCCGCTACTCTGGTATAACCCCGGAACACAACCCTTATACCTATCCTAGTATTGCCTCTACCACCGATACCCCTTCCCGGCTGCCCTGCTTACCCCAGCAGCAGCAGTGTTTGTATTTACTTCTTGTTATTCCCCTTAGGGAGAGTATATTGACAGGATTGGGTGGGCTTCTGGTAAAGTGTATGTGTATTATTGTAATTATAGTTAGATACTGGGGAGGAATTGGGACTGTGTTAGCGTAGTCAGAACCGTATTAGTGTGTTGTTATAGTGTGTGTACTTATATTGCTGTGTGTTGCCATAACTATATATATCTATTCCCTTGATATAGCTATATATAGTTATAAACATAAATATTCCTTTGTAGTAGTAAGGCGCCACAGCAATAGTTGTAGTATATTGTTGGTACTGTATTATGTTCTGTAAGGATTAATGAATACTGTATTATTTATACCTATTGTGTAACGTGTGGTTACTAAGCGGTAGTTAGTAAGGCGCATGCAGCTAGTTTAGTGATTAGCGTAAGGCAATCAGTAGTGATTTGTTGTTAATTTAGGCATAAATAGGTGGAGCCATCACTAGACGACTCACGCCTATTTATGAATATTAATTATTGAGATTGGCATAAATATCAATAGTTAATATCCCCTTTAACATGAAAACGTTGTTGAAACAGATGATAGATTCCAGAGTGGTGCGGGGTAGCCAGAGCCCTTGGGCGGCCCCAGTGATACTTGTTAAGAAGAAGGATGGCACTATTCGGTTTTGTGTGGATTACCGGCGGTTGAATGCATGCACCGCGCGAGACTCATATCCTCTGTCACGTATCGAGGAGTCTCTGACTGCTCTAGGACGAGCCAAATACTTCTCTACCTTGGACCTGGCGAGCGGGTACTGGCAGGTACCAGTGGCCGAGCAAGACAAGGCACTATTCGAATTCAACAGGATGCCATTTGGGCTGACTAATGCCCCGGGGACCTTCCAGCAGCTGATGGAGAGATGCCTGGGAGACCTGAATTTTGAAGCCACTCTGATATACCTGGATGATATCATCGTATACTCCGCTACTTTTCAAGAACACCTAAATCGGCTAGGGCAGGTACTCAAGCGACTGCGATCCCATGGCCTGAAGGTAAAGCCAAAGAAGTGTCATCTCTTCAAGAGGGAGATCAAGTACTTGGGCCATAGGGTGTCCCAAGACAGAGTGTTGCCGTCCCAAAACAAAGTGGCTGCAATACAACAATGGCTAGTGCCCAGAATGCTGCGGGAGTTCAAGGCCTTCCTTGGACTGACCAGGTACTACCGGCGGTTCATCAAAGACTATGCCAAGATAGCGGGCCCTCTGAATGAGTTGTTGATAGGAACGGCTGGGCAATCCAAGGGCCAAAATATTACCTGGGGGCAGAAGCAGGAAGAGGCCTTCCAGGCCCTGAAAGAAGCTCTGACATCGGCCCCCATATTGGCTTATGCCGACTTTGATAAACCATTTCTCTTATCTACTGATGGCAGTCTCTACGGACTCGGGGCAGTCCTGTCGCAGGTACAAGATGGACATGAGAGGGTGATCGCCTATGCCAGTAGATCCTTGCAAGAGACAGAGCGAAACCCCCACAACTAGAGTTCCTTCTGGCTAGAACTCCTTGCCCTGGTGTGGGCCATGACGGAGAAGTTTGCAGGATATTTGACAGGAGCTAAGATCTTTGTACAGACTGATAACAATCCCCTGGCCCATCTGGACACTAGTTGGGAGCCCCGGAGCAACGCTGGGCAGCTCGCCTTGCAAAATATGACTTCTTAACTCGCTACCGTTCCGCTACGGAGAACACTAATGCCGATGGCCTGTCGAAGGTTACTTTTGAGACCCCAGTAGGGGATGTCGATGAACAAAAAGAAGAAGATGAAACTCTGGATTTCCGCAAGTTTGTTCTGCCCACAGTTGCGGCCCAGACAAGTGGGGAGGCCCATAAGCTACCCAAGGCATTGAGGAGGACTAATGAGGACCGGGGCCGATTACAGGATGAAGATGTTGGACTGCGGCAGATGAAAAACTGGGTAACCCAGCAAAGGAAGCCCAACAGAGAAGTAAGGGCTGACCTGGATGCCGAGATGAAGTCCGTTCTACATCAATGGGACAGACTGGAAATGCACGGAGCTGTTCTGTACCGCAAGTGGCAACAGCCTAATGACCTAGAGGCGAGGTGGCAAGTAGTCATACCCGGAAGCGTGGCATGTGAGATAGCCAAAGATGCCCATGAATTTGGAGCTCACTTCGAGCCCGCCAAGACTTACCAGTGGCTGCAGCGTTATGTGTATTGTCCGCGACTGGAGGCAGTGGTGGAGGAAGTTTGCCGACAGTGTCGAGTGTGTGAACTCACTAAAAGCACGGAACAAAGGGCATACCTCCAGTCTATACAGACCAAAGAACCGCTGGAATTATTGATGATAGACTACCTCCTCGTGGGACAATCATCAAGAGGTCCACAGTACTGCCTGGTCATGGTTGACCATATCAGACCGCCATTAGACCTCCAGACCCCCGAGTCAGACCTCCAGACCGCCAATCAGACCTCCATTAGACCTCTAGGCCCCCAGTCAGACCTCCAGACCCCCATTAGACCTCTAGACCCCCCACTCAGACCTCCAGACCCCCAATCAGACATCCATTAGACTTCTAGACCCCCCAATTAGACCTCCAGACCCCCAATCAGACCCCCATTAGACCTCCAGACTCCCATATCTGACCCCCATTAGACCTCCAGACCCCCCAGTCAGACCTCCAGACACGCAATCAGACCCCAATTAGACCTCCATACCCCCCAGTCAGACCTCCAGACCCCCAATACAACCCCCATTAGACCTCTAGACCCCCGGTCAGACCTCCAGACCCCCAATCAGACCCCCCATTAGACCTCTAGACCCACCAGTTAGACCTCCAGACCCCCATTAGACCTCCAGACCCCCAATCTGATCCCCAGACCCCCCAGCCAGACCTCCAGGCCCCCCATTAGACTACTCCAAACCCCCCAGTCAGAACTCCAGACCCTCCCCCAGTCAGACCTCCTGACCCCCCAGTCAGACCACTCCAGACCTCCCATAGACCACGCCAGACCCCCATTAGACCTCTCTAGACCACCCATTAGACCTCCATATCAGACCTCAGATCATACTGTAAAATAAAAAAGTCACTTACCTCTGAGCTCTCCTGTCGCCACTCTCCCTGTCCTGGCTGTTTTCTCTTCTCAGGGCCCACGCTACAGTCACCTGACCTCCTGCAGCATCAGGTCAGAGTGTGCGCTGTACGTCCTGACACAGCAGCGCCGGCCCTGAGAAGAGCGAGCAGGAGGAGGGGTAAGTACTGGACAGCGCTCACAGCGCTTCTCCCCCCCCCCCCCCCCCCCCCTCCTCCTGCAGACTAGTGAGAGCTTCCATTATGGAAGTGCTCACTAGTATTCCCTTTATATGATGCACTGCACTGTTGTCAAAGCTTATCTATTCTTACCTTGTACAATGATCTCTGCACAGGTCACAGAGCATGCCTAGAAAACTCTCCCATAGAAGCCAATGAGTTTCCATTCCGTCCATTGTTTCTATGGCCCATTTAGCTTCTATAAAGCAATTTTATTTATGCTTTCTAAATGGTGTTAAAAACAGGTCAGGCAAGATGACATCCCCCATAATCATGTTCAGGAAATAAAATAAATAAAAATCTGCAATTAGAAAATAAAAAGAGACTAGAAAAAAAGGATGTGTTACTATTTGGTTTTAACTGACAGATAAAAATTTTGGTGACTTTTTTCCTTTAAAAGAGGTATTCCACTTGTCACCTTCACAAATGTGAATCAGATTACATGGACCCCAGAGATCCAGTTTGATGCCCTGTGAAGCCTCCCCAACAGTTCAGATAACAATCACAGAGGGTACTTGTTCTTGATTATGATCGTGTTCAGACCACGGTAGCTTATTTCCTTTACAAACAAGAAGCCAGCTCTAGCAAGGGAAGATTTCCATATAAATGCTCTCTCCAGGTTCTCTTTTATGTAGACTGACATGGTGTCAGTTTCTGGAAGAAAAAGAGGATAAGCACAATCACGTGGAGGAGTGGTGCCAGGTAAAAGGTCAATGGAACAGTCATAGGGCCTATAAGGTGGTAAAATTTCAGCCTCCTTTTCAAAAACATCTGCAAAAGGAGGCAGTCCATAGAGATTTTGAGGAATTTGAGGCTTCGGGAATGGATAAACTGTAGCCAGACAGCTTGGATGGCATTAAGATCCCCAAATCGATAACAGGAACATACAGTCATAGCCAAGGTAATCCCAGCAATGAATAATAGATTCAGAAACAATATAGAAGGAGATCTCATCTATGTGCAAAATCCCTACCTGAAAATAAAGGGGCACTTTAGAGTACAGAATAGATTCAGTGAGTGACACACAATTAACAGAGGCCAAAGTCAACAACATCTCCAGGTGTATCTTGGGTATATGGTATCACCCATGGGGTTGAGCGAACCCGAACTGTAAAAGATTTAGGATTTAGGCTTAGGATTTAGGTTTAGGATTTTTGGACCCCGGACCCGAACCCAAACTTTTTAGTGAAAGTTCGGGTTCAGGTTCGGTGTTCGGCGAGTTAATGGCGCTTTTTGAAAGGCTGCAGAGCAGCCAATAGACAAGCGTTTAACTCGTGTGCCCTTAGAAGCCATCACAGCCATGCCTACTAACGGCATGCAGGGCCGTCTTTAACAAGGGGCAAAAGGGGCAGCTGCCTCTTGAGCCCTGCTAGCCACTGCCCCGGGTGTCAGTTACACAGGGGGTGCTGCCATGCCATGCCTGCCGGCACTCCAGGCAGCGTACTGTGAGAGCTGTGATTCTCTAGGACCTTAGATGACATCATCACCATGTGACCAGCAACCTAGCAATATTACTGGTCACATGGCTATGAGGTCATCAAGGTCCTTTCTATCAGGAGTGTTGCTGTAGAAGTTTACCTTAACTGTGGAGCTTTTTTTGTGAAGATTACATCAGAAAAAGGTGACAGGGGCTGTTATGCTAATATACTGTAAACTACTGTATAGTGGGGTGCTGTATAGTGTGGGGGGCTGTATACTGTGGGGGGCTGTATACTGTGGGGGGCTGTATACTGTGGGGCGCTGTATACTGTGGGTGCTGTATATTGTGGAGTGCTATACTGCTGTACTGTATAGTGTGGGGGGCTGTATACTGTATACTGTGGGTGCTGTATATTGTGGAGTGCTATACTTCTGTACTGTATACTGTGGGGGGCTGTATACTGTGGGGGCTGTATACTGTATACTGCGGGAGCTATATATTGTGGAGTGCTGTATACGGTGAGGTGCTATACTGCTCTACTGTATACTGTGAGGTGTTGTATAGTGTGGGCTGCTAAACTGCTCTACTATATACTGTGGGGTACTGTACAGTGTGGGGTGCTGTATACTGTGTGGTGCTGTATACTGTGGGCTGCTATACTGCTCTACTATATACTGTGGGGTACTGTATAGTGTGAGGTGCTATACTGCATACTGTGTGGTGCTGTATACTGTGGGCTGCTATACTGCTCTACTATATACTGTGGGGTACTGTATAGTGTGAGGTGCTATACTGCATACTGTGTGGTGCTGTATACTATAGGGTGCTATACTGCATACTGTGGGTTGCTGTATAATATAGGGTGCTATACTGCATACTGTGGGGTGCTGGGGAGCACTGTAACGCTAGGGTGAGCCGAGCCCTGGTCTCCTTCCTGCAGAGCGGTGCCCACTTCCAGCCTGAGCCCAGCTGCCGAGAGCACTGATCCTGAGCCACTGGAGTCTTCAGAACTGGAAGTACAAACCAGATTCCAAAAAGGTTGGGACACTAAACAAATTGTGAATAAAAACTGAATGCAATGATGTGGAGATGGCAAATGTCAATATTTTATTTGTAATAGAACGTAGATGACAGATCAAACGTTTAATCCGAGTAAATGTATAATTTTAAAGGAAAAATACGTTGATTCCAATTTTCACGGTGTCAACAAATCCCCAAAAAGTTGGGACAAGTAGCAATAAGAGGCTGGAAAAAGTAAATTTGAGCATAACGAAGAGCTGGAAGACCAATTAACACTAATTAGGTCAATTGGCAACATGATTGGGTATAAAAATAGCTTCTCAGAGTGGCAGTGTCTCTCAGAAGCCAAGATGGGTAGAGGATCACCAATTCCCACAATGTTGCACAGAAAGATAGTGGAGCAATATCAGAAAGGTGTTACCCAGCGAAAAATTGCAAAGACTTTGCATCTATCATCAACTGTGCATAACATCATCCAAAGATTCTGAGAATCTGGAACAATCTCTGTGCGTAAGGGTCAAGGCCGTAAAACCATACTGGATGCCTGTGATCTCCGGGCCCTTAAACGACACTGCACCACAAACAGGAATGCTACTGTAAAGGAAATCACAGAATGGGCTCAGGAATACTTCCAGAAACCATTGTAACCATTGTCAGTGAACACAATCCACCGTGCCATCCGCCGTTGCCAGCTGAAACTCTACAGTGCAAAGAAGAAGCCATTTCTAAGCAAGATCCACAAGCTCAGGCGTTTTCACTGGGCCAGGGATCATTTAAAATGGAGTGTGGCAAAATGGAAGACTGTTCTGTGGTCAGACGAGTCACGATTCGAAGTTCTTTTTGGAAATCTGGGACGCCATGTCATCCGGACCAAAGAGGACAAGGACAACCCAAGTTGTTATCAACGCTCAGTTCAGAAGCCTGCATCTCTGATGGTATGGGGTTGCATGAGTGCGTGTGGCATGGGTAGCTTGCATGTCTGGAAAGGCACCATCAATGCAGAAAAATATATTCAGGTTCTAGGACAACATATGCTCCCATCCAGACGTCATCTCTTTCAGGGAAGACCCTGCATTTTTCAACAAGATAATGCCAGACCACATTCTGCATCAATCACAACATCATGGCTGCGTAGGAGAAGGATCCGGGTACTGAAATGGCCAGTCTGCAGTCCAGATCTTTCACCTATAGAGAACATTTGGCGCATCATAAAGAGGAAGGTGCAACAAAGAAGGCCCAAGATGATTGAACAGTTAGAGGCCTGTATTAGACAAGAATGGGAGAGCATTCCTATTTCTAAACTTGAGAAACTGGTATCCTCGGTCCCCAGACGTCTGTTGAGTGTTGTAAGACAGTGGTGAAAATGGCCTTGTCCCAACTTTTTGGGGATTTGTTGACACCATGAAATTCTGATTCAACATATTTTTCCCTTAAAATTGTACATTTTCTCAGTTTAAACTTTTGTTCCGTGATTTATGTTCTATTCTGGATAAAATATTAGAAGTTGGCACCTACACACCATTACATTCAGTTTTTATTCACGATTTGTATAGTGTCCCAACTATTTTGGAATCTGGTTTGTATTTACAGTCATTCACTGTACTCTACCAGATGTGTGGATTTTTTGTGTGTGTGTTGTGGTGGAGGGCGTGATTGGCTGCTAAGGTGTGGGAAAGCGGGATCCAGGGGGCCCAAGTAAATTTTTGCCCAGGGTCCAATCAATATAAAAGACGGCCCTGACGGCATAGCTGTGATTGGCCAGTGCAGCATGTGACCCGGCCTCTATATAAGCTGGAGTCACTCTGCTCTGATTAGTGTAGGGATAGGATGCTGCTGCTGTGAGGGAGAGAATAGGACAGAATCTTTAATCTGAAGTGCTTGTTAACTCAGCAATCTACCTAGATTTTGTTTTGTGGGTGCAGTAAACAATCTTTTTACCCTGCCCTGAGCCCAGTGACCCAGAAAAAAACCTTTTATCCGTCTGTTAGTTAGGTGGGCAGCGGCAGCCATTTTATGCAAGTTCTGTGCACCAGCAGAGCATATGTGTCAAATATAAGCTTGAAATACTGCAATTATATTCTGGGTTTTAAAAAAATCACCCATTTTTGGCAAGACCCTACATCTGTGGCCTTTGCAGCATTTGTTTGTGTACAATATAATCTTGAAATACTTCAATAATTTTCTGGGTTTTAAAAAAAAAACATTTTGTCAATACCCTGCATCTGGGGCCTATACCGCATTAGTCAGTGTGCAATTTAAACTTGAAATACAGCAATAATTTTCTGGGTTTTAAATAACACCCTTTTTGGGCAAAATACTAAATTTTACAGCCCATGTTGCATCCGTCAGTGTGAAATACAAGCGTTAGATACTGCTGTCATATTCTGTTATAAAAAAAACACCCATTTAAGGCAAAATCCTAATTTTGTGGCGTTTGCTGCATCTGTCATTGTTAAATACAAGCTTGAAATACTTCAATAATTTTCTTGGTTTTAAAAAACACCCATTTTTGGCAGTACCCTCCATCTGGGGCCTATGCAGCATTAGTCAGTGTGCAATTTTAACTTGAAATACAGGAATAATTTTCTGGGTTTAAAAAACACGCTTTTTGGGCAAAAGAATACAACGCTTGTGAAATACAAGCGTTAGATATTGCTGTCATATTCTGTTATTTAAAAAAACACCCATTTAGGGCAAAATACTAAATTTGCGGTCTTGGCTGCATCTGTCATTGTAAAATACATGCTTGAAATACTTCAATAATTTTCTGGGTTTTAAAAAACACCCCTTTTTGGCAATAGGCTAGGCCCAAATATTCCATAGAATCCATTTTTTTTATTGAAACAGCAGTTTAGACCAAAAAAACGCATCATTACCCAAGAAACCGCTTCAAAACCGCACCTGCATTTTTTATTTATTTTTGGCATTTTTTGATTGCTAAATCATAACTGCTGTGTCCTTTAACATGTATGCATTTACCTCTAGTTTTTATTGCTGTTTATTTCATTTTTACTCAATTTTAGTACTCCATTCCAGTGTATTCCATTCCTGGTTGTATCCATGTTTTATGTTTGACCGATATTATCTATATAAACAGGGAAAAGTTCATCATTTGGGTCACCACTCAGGAAGGGGGCAGTTGTATACCCCGAAACGCGTTTGATTGTAAGAGACCCATCCTGACATTTTTTGAGACAATTTGAGATTCCCTGGATGAAACAGGACTAGAGTTGAGCGAACACCTGGATGTTCGGGTTCGAGAAGTTCGGCCGAACTTCCCGGAAATGTTCGGGTTCGGGATCCGAACCCGAACCGAACTTCGTCCCGAACCCGAACCCCATTGAAGTCAATGGGGACCCGAACTTTTAAGCACTAAAAAGGCTGTAAAACAGCCCAGGAAAGAGCTAGAGGGCTGCAAAAGGCAGCAACATGTAGGTAAATACCCTGCAAACAAATGTGGATAGGGAAATGAATTAAAATAAAAATTAAAAAAATAAAAATGACCCAATATCAATTGGACAGAGGTCCCATAGCAGAGAATCTGGCTTCACGTCAGCAGAGAATCAGTCTCTTCATGCCATAGCAAAGAATCTGGCTTCATGTCAGCAGAGAATCAGTCTCTTCATGCCATAGCAGAGAATCTGGCTTCATGTCACCCACCACTGGAACAGGCCACTGTCACATATTTAGGCCCCGGCACCCAGACAGAGGAGAGAGGTCCCGTAACAGAGAATCTGGCCTTATGTCAGCACAGAATCTGTCTTCATGTCATAGCAGAGAATCAGGCTTCACGTCACCCACCACTGGAACAGGCCACTGTCACATATTTAGGGCCAGGCCCCCAGGCAGAGGAGAGAGGTCGCGTAACAGAGAATCTGGCTTCATGTCAGCACAGAATAAGTCTTCATGTCATAGCAGAGAATCAGGCTTCACGTCACCCACCACTGGAACAGGCCACTGTCACACATTTAGGCCCCGGCACCCAGACAGAGGAGAGGTTCATTCAACTTTGGGTTGCCCCGCAATATAATTGTAAAATGAAATTAAAAATAGTATTGAATGAGGAAGTGCCCTGGAGTAGAATAATATATTGTTAAGGGGAGGTAGTTAATATCTAATCTGCACAAGGGATGGACAGGTCCTGTGGGATCCATGCCTGGTTCATTTTTATGAACGTCAGCTTGTCCACATTGGCTGTAGACAGGCGGCTGCGTTTGTCTGTAATGACGCCCCCTGCCGTGCTGAATACACGTTCAGACAAAACGCTGGCCGCCGGGCAGGCCAGCACCTCCAAGGCATAAAAGGCTAGCTCTGGCCACGTGGACAATTTGGAGACCCAGAAGTTGAATGGGGCCGAACCATCAGTCAGTACGTGGAGGGGTGTGTACAGGTACTGTCCGCACACGTTAAAATGTGGGCAACTCTGCAGTCGTTGCGCAGGCACTTCAGCATGTAGTCGCTCATGTGTGCCAGGCTGCCCAGAGGTAAGGACAAGCTGTCCTCTGTGGGAGGCGTATCGTCATCGTCCTGTGTTTCCCCCCAGCCACGCACCAGTGATGGGCCCGAGCTGCTTTAGGTGCCACCCCGCTGTGAACATGCTTCATCCTCCTCCACCTCCTCCTCATCCTCGTCCTCCTCGTCCTCCAGTAGTGGGCCCTGTCTGGCCACATTTGTACCTGGCCTCTGGTGTTGCAAAAAACCTCCCTCTGAGTCACTTCGAAGAGACTGGCCTGAAAGTGCTAAAAATGACCCCTCTTCCTCCTCTTCCTCCTGGGCCACCTCCTCTTCCATCATCGCCCTAAGTGTTTTCTCAAGGAGACATAGAAGTGGTATTGTAACGCTGATAACGGCGTCATCGCCACTGGCCATGTTGGTGGAGTACTCGAAACAGCGCAACAGGGCACACAGGTCTCGCATGGAGGCCCAGTCATTGGTGGTGAAGTGGGGCTGATCCGCAGTGCGACTGACCCGTGCGTGCTGCAGCTGAAACTCCATTATGGCCTACTGCTGCTCGCACAGTCTGTCCAGCATATGCAAGGTGGAGTTCCACCTGGTGGGTACGTCGCATATGAGGCGGTGAGCGGGAAGGCCGAAGTTACGCTGTAGCGCAGACAGGCGAGCAGCGGCAGGGTGTGAACGCCGGCAGCGCGAACAGACAGCCCGCACTTTATGCAGCAGCTCTGACATGTCGGGGTAGTTGCGAATGAACTTCTGCACCACCAAATTCAGCACATGCGCCAGGCTGCAACGAGATTTCGCCCATTATCGCACACCACCAGGCCGGGCTTGAGGCTCACCGGCAGCAACCACTCGTCGGTCTGTTGTTCTATACCCCCCCACAACTCCTGTGCGGTGTGGGGCCTGTCCCCCAAACATATGAGTTTCAGAACGGCCTGCTGACGTTTACCCCGGGCTGTGCTGAAGTTGGTGGTGAAGGTGTGTGGCTGACTGGATGAGCAGGTGGAAGAAGAGGAGGAGGAAGCTGAGTAGGAGGAGGAGGAGACAGGAGGCAAAGAATGTTGCCCTGCGATCCTTGGCGGCGGAAGGACGTGCGCCAAACAGCTCTCCGCCTGGGGCCCAGCCGCCACTACATTTACCCAGTGTGCAGTTAGGGAGATATAGCGTCCCTGGCCGTGCTTACTGGTCCACGTATCTGTGGTTAGGTGGACCTTGCCACAGATGGCGTTGCGCAGTGCACACTTGATTTTATCGGACACTTGGTTGTGCAGGGAAGGCACGGCTCTCTTGGAGAAGTAGTGCCGGCTGGGAACAACATACTGTGGGACAGCAAGCGACATGAGCTGTTTGAAGCTGTGTGTGTCCACCAGCCTAAATGACAGCATTTCATAGGCCAGTAGTTTAGAAATGCTGGCATTCAGGGCCAGGGATCGATGGTGGCTAGGTGGGAATTTACGCTTTCTCTCAAATGTTTGTGAGATGGAGAGCTGAACGCTGCCGTGTGACATGGTTGAGATGCTTGGTGACGCAGGTGGTGGTGTTGGTGGTACATCCCATGTTTGCTGGGCGGCAGGTGCCAACGTTCCTCCAGAGGCGGAGGAAGAGGCCGAGGTGGCGGCAGCAGCAGCAGAAGCAGCAGAAGAGGCCGAGGCGGCGGCAGCAGCAGAAGAGGCCGAGGCGGCAGCAGCAGAAGAGGTAGCAGGGGAAGCCTGAGGGACTTCCTTGTTTTTAAGGTGTTTACTCCACTGCAGTTCATGCTTTGCATGCAGGTGCCTGGCCATGCAGGTTGTGCTAAGGTTCAGAACGTTAATGCCTCGCTTCAGGCTCTGATGGCACAGCGTGCAAACCACTCGGGTCTTGTCGTCAGCACATTGTTTGAAGAAGTGCCATGCCAGGGAACTCCTTGAAGCTGCCTTTGGGGTGCTCGGTCCCAGATGGCGGCGGTCAGTAGCAGGCAAAGTCTCTTGGCGGCGGGTGTTCTGATTTTGCCCACTGCTCCCTCTTTTGCTACGCTGTTGGCTCGGTCTCACCACTGCCTCTTCCTCCGAACTGTGAAAGTCAGTGGCACGACCTTCATTCCATGTGGGGTCTAGGACCTCATCGTCCCCTGCATCGTCTTCCACCCAGTCTTGATCCCTGACCTCCTGTTCAGTCTGCACACTGCAGAAAGACGCAGCAGTTGGCACCTGTGTTTCGTCATCATCAGAGACGTGCTGAGGTGGTATTCCCATGTCCTCATCATCAGGAAAAATAAGTGGTTGTCCGTTAGTGCATTCTATCTCTTCCACCCCTGGGGAAGGGCTAGGTGGATGCCCTTGGGAAACCCTGGCAGCAGAGTCTTCAAACAGCATAAGAGACTGCTGCATAACTTGAGGCTCAGACAGTTTCCCTGATATGCATGGGGGTGATGTGACAGACCGATGGGCTTGGTTTTCATGCGCCATCTGTGCGCTTTCTGCAGAAGACTGGGTGGGAGATAATGTGAACGTGCTGGATCCACTGTCGGCCACCCAATTGACTAATGCCTGTACCTGCTCAGGCCTTACCATCCTTAGAACGCATTGGGCCCCACCAAATATCGCTGTAAATTCTGCTGGCTACTGGGACCTGAGGTAGTTGGTTCACTAGGACGTGTGGCTGTGGCAGAACGGCCACGTCCTCTCCCAGCACCAGA